>NC_092160.1:28577218-28602218 GCF_045791955.1 Oncorhynchus clarkii lewisi | reverse complement strand
GGCAAATGACCAAAATCCAGAAAATAGCCGTTAAATTTAACAACCACCTAAAAAGAAGTGATTCCCAAACCTTCCATAACAAATCCATCACCTACAGAGAAATTAACCTCAAATCAAATCAAATTTTATTGGTCACATACACATGGTTAGCAGATGTGAGGGTAGCTAAATGCTTGTGCTTCTAGTTCCGACAGTGCAGTAATATCTACTAAGTAATCTAACAATTTCAAAACAACTACCTTATACACAGTGTAAAGGGATGAATAAGAATATGTACATATAAATACATGGATGAGCGATGGCCGAACGTCATAGACAAGATGCAGTAGATGGTGTAGAGTACAGTATATACATATGAGATAAGTAATGTAGGGTATGTAAACATTATATGAAGTGGCATTGTTTAAAGTGGCTAGTGATACATTAATTACATCCAATTTTTAAAGTGGCTAGAGATTTGAGTCAGTATGTTAGTAGCAGCCACTCAATGTTAGTGATGGCTGTTTAACAGTCTGATGGCTTTGAGATAGAAGCTGTTTTCAGTCTCTCGGTCCCTGCTTTGATGCACCTGTACTGACCTCACCTTCTGGATGATAGCGGGGTGAACAGGCAGTGGCTTGGGTGGTTGTTGTCCTTGATATTTTTGGCCTTCCTGTAACATTGGGTGGTGTAGGTGTCCTGGAGGGCAGGTAGTTTGCCCCCGGTGATGCGTTGTGCAGACCTCACTACCCTCTGGAGAGCCTTACGGTTGTGGGCGTAGCAGTTGCCGTACCAGGCGATGATACAGCCCGACAGGATGCTCTCGATTGTGCATCTGTAGAAGTTTGTGAGTGTTTTCCGTGACAAGCCACATTTCTTCTGCCTCCTGAGGTCGGAGGCGCTGTTGCGCCTTCTTCACCATGCTGTCTGTGTGGGTGGACCATTCCAGTTTGTGCCTTTGATGTGGATAGGGGGGTGCTCCTTCTGCTGTTTCCTGAAGTTCACGATCATCTCCTTTGTTTTGTTGACGTTGAGTGTGAGGTAATTTTCCTGACACCACACTCCGAGGGCCCTCACCTCCTCCCTGTAGGCCGTCTCGTCGTTGTTTGTAATCAAGCCTACCACTGTAGTGTCGTGGCAAACTTGATGATTGAGTTGGAGTTGTGCATGGCCACGCAGTCATGGGTGAACAGGGAGTACAGGAGAGGGCTGAGAACGCACCCTTGTGGGGCCCCAGTGTTGAGGATCAGCGGGGTGGAGATGTTGTTTCCTACATTCTCCACCTGGGGGCGGCCCGTAAGAAAGTCCAGGACCCAGTTACACAAGGCGGGGTCGTGACCCAGGGTCTCGAGCTTAATGATAACAATGGAGGGTACTATGGTGTTAAATGCTGAGGTGTAGTCAATGAACAGCATTCTTACATAGGCATTCCTCTTGTCCAGATGGTATAGGGCAGTGTGCAGTGTGATGGCAATTGCATCGTCTGTGAACCTGTTGGGGCGGTATGCAAACTGAAATGGGCCTTGACTAGTCTCTCAAAGCACTTCATGATGACAGAAGTGAGTACTACGGGGCGATAGTCTTTTAGCTCAGTTAGGTTTCCTGGGGACAGGAACAATGGTGGCCCTCTTGAAGCATGTGGGAACAGCAGACTGGGATAAGGATTGATTGAATATGTCTGTAAACACACCAGCCAGCTGGTCTTCTCATGCTCTGAGGACGCGGCTGGGGATGCCGTCTGGGCCAGCAGCCTTGTGAGGGTTAACACGTTTAAATGTCTTACTCAGTTGGCCACGGTGAAAGAGAGCCCACAGATTTTGGTAGCGGGCCATGTCTTTGGCACTGTATTGTCCTCAAAGTGAGCAAATTTGTTTAATTTGTCTGGGAGCAAGACATCTGTGTCTGCAACGGGGCTGGTTTTATTTTTGTAATCCGTGATTGACTGTAGACCCTGCCACGTGTCTGAGCCGTTGAATTGTGAACTTAACATTGTCTCTATACTGACGCTTAGCTTGTTTGATTGCCTTGCTGAGGGAATAGTTACACTATTCGGTCATGTTTCCGGTCACCTTGCCATGATTAAAAGTAGTGGTTCGGGCTTTCAGTTTTGCGTGACTCTGATAACATATCCCAAGTGAGCCATGTTTCTGTGAAACAGAGAATGTTACAATCTCTGATGTCTCTATGGAAGGCAACCCTTGTTCGAATTTCATCTACCTTGTTGTCAAGAGACTGGACATTGGTGAGTAGTATTTTCGGGAGCAGTGAGCGCTGTGCCCGTCTACGGAGCCTGACCAGAAGACTGCTCCGTCTGACCCTTCTGTGGTGCCGTTGTTTTGGGTTGCCTGGGATTAGATCCAATGTCCAGGGTGGAGGTCCGAACAGAGGATCCGCTTTGGGAAAGCCGCATTCCTGGTCGTAAGGTTGGGAAGTTGATGTTGCTCTTATATCCAATAGTTTTTCCAGGCTGTAACTTGGAGCAAGCTGGTTCTGGGGCTCTGTTCACAAACACAAACAGCCCCCAGAGAGCCCCAGGACAGCAACACAATTGAACCAAATCATGAGAAAACAAAAAGATAATTACTTGACACACTGGAAAGAATCAACAAAAAAACTGAATACTAGTTGGCCCTTAACAGAGAATACACCAGGCAGAATACCTGACCGCTGTGACTGACCCAACTTAAGGAAAGCTTTGACTATGTACAGACTCAGTGAGCATAGCCTTGCTATTGAGAAGGCCGCCGTAGGCAGACCTGGCTCTCAAGAGAAGACAGGCTATGTGCACACTCCCCACAAAATGAGGTGGAAACTGAGCTGCACTTCCTAACCTCCTGCCAAATGTATGACCATATTAGAGACACATATTTCCCTCAGATTACACAGATCCACGAAAAAATTGAAAACACAACCAATTTTGATTAACCCACATAACTTTTGGGTGAAATACCATAGTGTGACATCACAGCAGCAATATTTGTGACTTGTTGCCAGTGAAGATCAAACATAGCGCATATTTATTTTTATTTATTTTCCCTTTTGTACTTGAACTATTTGCACATCGTTACAACACTATATATAGATATAATATGAAATTATGAAATCTTTATTATTTTGTGTAAACATACGTTTCAATAGAGCCGTTAAATTGAATTGAATTGAATTGACACTGAGAGAGAGAGGGAGAGAGGGGGAGTGAGTGGGAGAGAAAGAGCAAGAGAGAGAGGGAGTGAGAGAGAAAGAGCGAGAGAGGGAGTGAGAGAGAGAAAGAGGGAGTGAAAGTGAGAGTGAGATAGAGAGAGAGGGACTCAGAGAGAGAGAGAGAGACAGAGAGATGGAGAAAGGGAGTGAGAGAGTGAGTGAGAGAGAGAGAGAGAGAGAGAGATGGAGAACGGGAGGGAGAGAGAGAGACAGAGAGAGGGAGACAGAGAGATGGAGAAAGGAGTGTGAGAGAGAGAGAGATAGAGAGAGAGATAGAGAGAGACAGAGAGAGAGACAGAGATATGGAGAAAGGGAGTGAGAGAGTGAGAGAGAGACAGAGAGATGGAGAAAGGGAGTGAGAGAGAGAGACAGAGAGATGGAGAAAGGGAGTGAGAGAGAGAAAGAAAGAGAGACAGAGAGATGGAGAAAGGGAGTGAGAGAGAGAGACAGAGAGAGAGAGAGAGAGAGAGACAGAGAGAGAGAGACAGAGAGAGAGACAGAGAGATGGAGAAAGGGAGTGAGAGAGTGTGAGAGAGAGAGAGACAGAGAGATGGAGAAAGGGAGTGAGAGAGAGAGAGAGAGAGAGACAGAGAGAGAGAGGGAGACAGAGAGAGAGAGAGAGAGAGAGGTTACGGACATATTCAATCGCTCCCTAATGCCAGTCTATTGTCCTCAAATGCTTCAAGATGGTCGCCATTGTTCCTGTACCCAATGAAGGCCATGATAACTGAACTAAATGACAACCGCACCTTAGCACTCACTTCTGTCATCATGAAGTGCTTTGAGAGACTAGTCAAGGATCATATCACTTCCACCTTACTTTCCACCCTAAATCAAATAAAAAAAAATTATAAAGCCCTTTTTACACCAGCTGATATCTCAAAGTGCTGTACAGAAACCCAGTCTAAAACCCCAAACAGCAAGCAATGAACCCTAGACCCACTTCAGTTTGCATACCGCCCTAACAGGTCCACAGATGATGCAATCGCCACCACACTGCACACTTCCCCATCTGAACAACAGGAATACCTATGTAAGAATGCTGTTCATTGACTACAGCTCAGCATTCAACACCATATTATCCTCCAAACTCATCATTAAGCATTAGACCCTGGGTCTCAACCCGCCCTGTGAAATTGCTCCTGGACTTTCTGATGGGCCACCCCCAGGTGGAGAAGGTAGGAAACAACATATCCACTTTGCTGACACTCAACACAAGGGTGCGTGCTCAGCCCCCTCCTGTACTCCCTGTTCACCCATGACTGCGTGGCCATGCACGCTTCCCACTCAATCATCAAGTTTGCAGACGACACTACAGTGGTAGGCCTGATTAGCAACAATGACGAGACAGCCTACAGGGAGGAGGTGAGGGCCCTCGGAGTGTGGTGTCAGGAACGTCAACAAAACAAAGGAGATGATCGTGGACTTCAGGAAACATTAGAGGGAGCCACCCCCCCTGTCCACATCGACAGCAGTGGAGAAGGTGGCAAGTTTTAAGTTCCTCAGCGTACACTTCACAGACAAACTGAAATGGTCCACCCACACAGACAGCGTGGAGAGGAAGGGGCAACATCGCTTCTTAAACGAGGCTGAAGAAATTTTGCTTGTCACCCAAAACCCTCACAAATTTTTACAGATGCACAATCGAGAGCATCCGGTCGGGATGTATTACAGGCTGGTACAGCAACTGCACTGCCCACAACCACAAGGCTCTCCAGAGGGTGGTGCTGCATCACCGGGGGAAAACTACCTGCCCTCCAGGACTCCTACAGGAAGGCCAAAAAGATCATCAAGGACATCAACCACCCGAGCCACTGCCTGTTCACCCTACTATCATCCAGAAGGCGAGGTCAGTACAGGTGCATCAAAGCTGGGACAGAGAGACTGGAAAAACAGCTTCTTTCTCAAGGCTATCAGACTGTTAAACAGTCATCACTAACTCAGAGAGGCTGCTGCCTACATTGAGACACAATCAATGGCCACTTTAATAAATGGATCACTAGTCACTTTAAACAATGCCACTTTAAATAATGCCACTTTAATAATGTTTACATATCTTACATTACTCATATCACATGTATATACTGTATTTTAGACGATCTATTGCAACAATTGCACCTTGCCTATAGTTGTTACGGAATTGTTAGATTACATCTGCTAACCATGTGACCAATAACGTCTGCTAACCATGTATATGTGACCAATAACATCTGCTACCCATGTATATGTGACCAATAACATCTGCTAACCATGTGTATGTGACCAATAACATCTGCTAACCATGTGTATGTCACCAATAACATCTGCTAACCATGTGTATGTCACCAATAACATCTGCTAACCATGTATATGTGACCAATAACATCTGCTAACCATGTATATGTGACCAATAACATCTGCTAACCATGTATATGTGACCAATAACATCTGCTAACCATGTGTATGTGACCAATAACATCTGCTAACCATGTGTATGTCACCAATAACATCTGCTAACCATGTGTATGTCACCAATAACATCTGCTAACCATGTATCTGTGACCAATAACATCTGCTAACCATGTGTATGTGACCAATAACATCTGCTAACCATGTGTATGTCACCAATAACATCTGCTAACCATGTGTATGTCACCAATAACATCTGCTAAACATGTGTATGTGACCAATAACATCTGGTAACCAATAACATCTGCTAACCATGTGTATGTGACCAATAACATCTGCTAACCATGTGACCAATAACTTCTGCTAACCATGTGACCAAAAACATCTGCTAACCATGTGTATGTGACCAATAACATCTGCTAACCATGTGACCAATAACATCTGCTAACCATGTGACCAATAACATCTGCTAACCATGTGACCAATAACATCTGCTAACCATGTGACCACTAACATCTGCTAACCATGTGACCAATAACATCTGCTAACCATGTGACCAATAACATCTGCTAACCATGTGTATGTGATGTGATTTGATTTGAGTATGTGCACACAGGGAGCTGATTTTCACTTTGTCATCGTCCCCAAGGCAAGGTGACATGATATCCTCCACATCTCTCTCTGTGTGTGTGTGTGTATGTTGTATAACTGAAGGTTATAAGTGACTTGGGTATGGTGAATGGACACATTTTATTTATAATGTCCTAGAGAGAGAACAAGGAAGACAGAAGAGAATGATGGAGAGAAAGAAGAAGTTCACCAACATAGTGGCAAGCTAGAAAGATGAGCGTTGACAAAGAAAGAGATGAGAGGGTGATGAGGAGAAAATAAGATGTAAAAAAAGAGTGAAGGAGAAAAAGAGGGAGATAGAGATGGAGAGATGAGAGATTGATTGAAGAATGGAGAGAATTATCAAGGGAGAGATGGAGAGATGAAGGTGGGGAGGCAATGAGGATTGGAGGAAGGGAAGGGGTGGATGGATAGAGTGATAGAGGGAAGGGGTGGATGGATATAGTGATAGAGGGAGGGAAGGGGTGGATGGATAGAGTGATAGAGGGAGGGTGGATAGATAGAGTGATAGAGGGAGAGAAGGGGTGGATGGATAGAGTGATAGAGGGTGGGAAGGGGTGGATGGATAGAGTGATAGAGTGAGGGAAGGGGTGGATGGATAGAGTGATAGGGAAGGGGTGGAGTTTATGCGAGACACATGGTAACTCCACATGCAGATGATACGCCTAAACGAGCAGCCAGGGTAGACACACACACACACACACACACACACACACACACACACACACACACACACACACACACACACACACACACACACACACACACTAAGGAAGCCAGTTAGAATGCCAGCCTGTGCCCACCCAAATTGCCACTGAGAAAATTAATACCTCCATCCATCCACACAAACACACACGTTCTCAAATGCTAAGACACACACACACACACACACACACACACACACACACACACACACACACACACACACACACACAAAGGTTGACGGTAGGTGTTTAACCCTGTAAGAGTCTGCCATGTGGGTGATCGGTTATCATAGTCTCTGTGTGTGTGTGTGTGTGTGTCTGTGTGTGTGTGTGTGTGTGTGTGTGTGTGTGTGTGTGTGTGTGTGTGTGTGTGTGTGTGTGTGTGTGTGTGTGTGTGTGTGTGTGTGTGTGTGTGTGTGTGTGTGTGTGTGTGTGTGTGTGTGTGTGTGTGTGTGTGTACCTCCCAGCCTGAATTAGACGGAGATACATTACATGACCAAAAGTATGTTGACACTTGCTCATCGAACATCTCATTCCAAAATCATATGGACTTGTTCACCCCTTTGCTGCTATAACAGATGTTATAGCATATGTTATATGTTAGATGTTGTAACATTGCTGCTATAACAGCCTCCACTCTTCTGGGAAGGCTTTCCACTAGATGTTGGGACATTGCTGCTATAACAGCCTCCACTCTTCTGGGAAGGCTTTCCACTAGATGTTGGAACATTGCTGCTATAACAGCCTCCATTCTTCTGGGATGGCTTTCCACATCCTCTCTCCACACACACATTCCCTCTCTCCACACACATTCCCTCTCTCCACACACATTCCCTCTCTCCACACACATTCCCTCTCTCCACACACATTCCCTCTCCACACACACATTCCCTCTCTCCACACACATTCCCTCTCCACACACATTCCCTCTCCACACACATCCTCTCTCCACACACATCCTCTCTCCACACACATCCTTTCTCCACAGAGACACATGTCAATGTTTTTTCCCTGTGATGGATGATGGGATGGATTTAAAGCATGGATGCCCTTCAATCCCAAAACACACACACACACACACACACACACACACGTCTAGTTCGGGACGCAGGGTGCTGAAAGCAATCTCTATCTGACCTTGAGTAGGAGGGCCAGAAGATGGAGGGATGAACAAAGGAGAGGACAAGGAGTGATGTAATCATCTGGCGGAGAAGTGATGCTTTCACAGTGATTGAGGACAACGACATCATGACACGAACTCACAATCAACCTCACACACACTGCATCCTGAGTGGCGCAGCAGTCTAAAGTACATCACTACAGACCCGGGTTCGATCCCAGTCTGTATCACAGCCGACCCTGACCGGGAGACCCATGAGGCGGTGCACAATTGGCCCAGCGTTGTCCTGGTTAGGGAATGGATTTGGCCGGTAGGGATTTCCTTGTCCCACTTCGCGCTAGCGAATCATTGTGGCAGGTCGGGTGCCTGCAAGCTGACTTCGGTCACCAGCAGGACGGTTTTTCCTCCGACACATCGGCGCAGCTGGCGTCCGGGTTAAGGGAGCAGGGTGTCTGAGGTCCGGGTTAAGGGAGCAGTGTGTCTGAGGTCCGGGTTAAGGGAGCAGGGTGTCTGAGGTCTGGGTTAAGGGAGCAGGGTGTCTGAGGTCTGGGTTAAGGGAGCAGGGTGTCTGAGGTCTGGGTTAAGGGAGCAGGGTGTCTGAGGTCTGGGTTAAGGGAGCAGGGTGTCTGAGGTCCGGGTTAAGGGAGCAGTGTGTCTGAGGTCCGGGTTAAGGGAGCAGGGTGTCTGAGGTCTGGGTTAAGGGAGCAGGGTGTCTGAGGTCTGGGTTAAGGGAGCAGGGTGTCTGAGGTCCGGGTTAAGGGAGCAGGGTGTCTGAGGTCTGGGTTAAGGGAGCAGGGTGTCTGAGGTCTGGGTTAAGGGAGCAGGGTGTCTGAGGTCCGGGTTAAGGGAGCATTGTGTCTGAGGTCTGGGTTAAGGGAGCAGTGTGTCTGAGGTCTGGGTTAAGGGAGCAGGGTGTCTGAGGTCTGGGTTAAGGGAGGATTGTGTCTGAGGTCTGGGTTAAGGGAGCAGTGTGTCTGAGGTCTGGGTTAAGGGAGCATTGTGTCTGAGGTCTGGGTTAAGGGAGCATTGTGTCTGAGGTCTGGGTTAAGGGAGCATTGTGTCTGAGGTCTGGGTTAAGGGAGCAGTGTGTCTGAGGTCTGGGTTAAGGGAGCAGTGTGTCTGAGGTCCGGGTTAAGGGAGCAGGGTGTCTGAGGTCTGGGTTAAGGGAGCATTGTGTCTGAGGTCTGGGTTAAGGGAGCAGTGTGTCTGAGGTCTGGGTTAAGGGAGCATTGTGTCTGAGGTCTGGGTTAAGGGAGCAGTGTGTCTGAGGTCTGGGTTAAGGGAGCAGGGTGTCTGAGGTCTGGGTTAAGGGAGCAGTGTGTCAAGAAGCAGTGAGGCTTGGTGGGGTCGTGTTTCGGTTGACACTCTTGACCTTCGCCTCCCCCGAGTCCGTACGGGAGTTGGAGCGATGGGACAAGACTGTAGCTACCAATTGGATATCACGAAAAAGGGGTAAAAAGTACAACAACAAAAATAACAAATCACAAAAAATACTCAAATAACTCACACACACGTCTCATACACACAGGTCTCATACACACAGGTCTCATACACACAGGTCTCATACACACAGGTCTCATACACACAGGTCTCATACACACACGTCTCATACACACAGGTCTCATACACACACGTCTCATACACACAGGTCTCATACACACAGGTCTCATACACACACGTCTCATACACACAGGTCTCATACACACACATCTCATACGCACACGTCTCATACACATACGTCTCATACACACACGTCTCATACACACACGTCTCATACACACAGGTCTCATACACACACGTCTCATACACACAGGTCTCATACACACACGTCTCATACACACAGGTCTTATACACACACGTCTCATACACACAGGTCTCATACACACACGTCTCATACACACAGGTCTCATACACACACGTCTCATACACACAGGTATCATACACACAGGTCTCATACACACACGTCTCATACACACAGGTCTCATACACACAGGTCTCATACACACACGTCACATACACACAGGTCTCATACACACACGTCTCATACACACAGGTCTCATACACACACGTCTCATACACACACGTCTCATACACACACGTCTCATACACACAGGTCTCATACACACACGTCTCATACACACGTCTCATACACACAGGTCTCATACACACACGTCTCATACACACACGTCTCATACACACAGGTCTCATACACACAGGTCTCATACACACAGGTCTCATACACACACGTCTCATACACACAGGTCTCATACACAAACGTCTCATACACACAGGTCTCATACACACAGGTCTCATACACACACGTCTCATACACACAGGTCTCATACACACAGGTCTCATACACACACGTCCCATACACACACGTCTCATACACACAGGTCTCATCCACACACGTCTCATACATACATGTCTCATACACACACGTCTCATACACACACGTCTCATACACACACGTCTCATACACACAGGTCTCATACACACAGGTCTCACACACACACGTCTCATACACACAGGTCTCATACACACAGGTCTCATACACACACGTCTCATACACACAGGTCTCATCCACACACGTCTCATACATACATGTCTCATACACACACGTCTCATACACACACGTCTCATACACACACGTCTCATACACACAGGTCTCATACACACAGGTCTCACACACACACGTCTCATACACACAGGTCTCATACACACAGGTCTCATACACACAGGTCTCATACACACACGTCTCATACACACAGGTCTCATACACACAGGTCTCATACATACAGGTCTCATACACACACGTCTCATACACACAGGTCTCATACACACACGTCTCATACACACAGGTCTCATACACACACATGTCTCATACACACACGTCTCATACATACAGGTCTCATACACACGTCTCATACACAAATGTCTCATACACACAGGTCTCATACACACAGGTCTCATACACACATGTCTCATACATACAGGTCTCATACACACACGTCTCATACACACAGGTCTCATACACACACGTTTCATACACACAGGTCTCATACACACACGTCTCATACATACAGGTCTCATACACACACGTCTCATACACACACGTCTCATACACACAGGTCTCATACACACACGTCTCATACACACACGTCTCATACACACAGGTCTCATACACACAGGTCTCATACATACAGGTCTCATACACACACGTCTCATACACACAGGTCTCATACACACACGTCTCATACACACAGGTCTCATACACACACGTTTCATACACACATGTCTCATACACACACGTCTCATACATACAGGTCTCATACACACGTCTCATACACACATGTCTCATACACACAGGTCTCATACACACAGGTCTCATACACACATGTCTCATACATACAGGTCTCATACACACACGTCTCATACACACAGGTCTCATACACACACGTTTCATACACACAGGTCTCATACACACACGTCTCATACATACAGGTCTCATACACACACGTCTCATACACACACGTCTCATACACACAGGTCTCATACACACACGTCTCATTCACACACGTCTCATACACACACGTCTCATACACACACGTCTCATACACACACGTCTCATACATACAGGTCTCATACATACAGGTCTACTACATACAGGTCTCATACACACACGTCTCATACACACAGGTCTCATACATACAGGTCTCATACACACACGTCTCATACACACACGTCTCATACACACAGGTCTCATACACACACGTCTCATACACACAGGTCTCATACATACAGGTCTCATACACACACGTCTCATACACACACGTCTCATACACACAGGTCTCATACACACACGTCTCATACACACACGTCTCATACACACAGGTCTCATACACACAGGTCTCATACATACAGGTCTCATACACACACGTCTCATACACACACATCTCATACACACACGTCTCATACACACACGTCTCATACACACACGTCTCATACACACAGGTCTCATACACACAGGTCTCATACATACAGGTCTCATACACACACACGTCTCACCATCACACACCTCACCATTACCCACACACACACACACGTCTCACCATCACACACCTCACCATTACCCCCACACACACACAGAGATAGAGAGATAGAGAGGGAGAGAGAGAGACACATTGAAAGAGAGAGATAGAGACACAATGATAGAGACAAAAAGGGACAGAGGGAGAAGGCAGAGGGATAGATACATAGATGTGTGGATGATGACAATGTCCTCTTAAAAGACACTGTGACAACTGTGACTGTCCACTTACTGACTAGAGCACCAGATCTACTGAATGACTCACAGCTCCAAACGCAGAGTCAAGTGTGTATGTGTGTTCGTGTGTGTGTGTGTGTGTGTGTGTGTGTGTGTGTGTGTGTGTGGGTGTGTGTGTGTGAGAACTAGCCACTCTACACATCACAGACTCATAACTTTCCAACCATCTGTTCCCACACATGTTTATTTGCTTAGCCCCGACACAAGTCTTCTTCAATCGTTCCTCTTCTCTTTTCACATTTCCTCTGTTCTCCTCTTTTTTTGTCTGTTTAGCATAAATGCCCTCGATGAAAACATGCTGCCATTGACTCTGGCCGGCTCTGTATCTCTCAACCTTACCTTGGGTTTTAAAGCTGTGTCTCTCAACCTTACCTTGGGTTTTAAAGCTGTGTCTCTCAACCTTACCTTGGGTTTTAATGATGTGTCTCTCAACCTTACCTTGGGTTTTAATGCTGTGTCTCTCAACCTTACCTTGGGTTTTAATGCTGTGTCTCTCAACCTTATCTTGGGTTTTAATGCTGTGTCTCTCAACCTTATCTTGGGTTTTAATGCTGTGTCTCTCAACCTTACCTTGGGTTTTAAAGCTGTGTCTCTCAACCTTATCTTGGGTTTAATGCTGTCTCTCAACCTTACCTTGGGTTTTAATGCTGTGTCTCTCAACCTTATCTTGGGTTTTAGAGGAATATACAGTAGGGTATGTGTCCGTGCCTGGTGATGTGTCCCATTGGGTTTTAGAGGAATATACAGTAGGGTATGTGTCCGTGCCTGGTGATGTGTCCCATTGGGTTTTAGAGGAATATACAGTAGGGTAAGTGTCCGTGCCTGGTGATGTGTCCCATTGGGTTTTAGAGGAATATACAGTAGGGTATGTGCCCGTGACTGGTGATGTGTCCCATTGGGTTTTAGAGGAATATACAGTAGGGTATGTGTCCGTGCCTGGTGATGTGTCCCATTGGGTTTTAGAGGAATATACAGTAGGGTATGTGTCCGTGCCTGGTCATGTGTCCCATTGGGTTTTAGAGGAATATACAGTAGGGTATGTGTCCGTGCCTGGTGATGTGTCCCATTGGGGTTTAGAAGAATATACAGTAGGGATTCATAGGTCAAAAGTGTGTGTGTGTGTTGCTGGGTAACATCAGTACCTCTGAACACCAGTAGGGGGAACTAGTGTCTGACACAGAGAGAGCGAGAAGAGAGAGAGAGAGAAAAGAGAGAATTAATGAGAGAGAGCGAGAAGAGAGAGTGAAGAGAGAATTAATGAGAGAGAGCGAGAGAGATAGAAGAGAGAATCAATGAATGAATGAGAGAGAAAGAGAGAATTAATGGAGGAGCAGAGGGAGAGAGATAGGATGGAGAGATGGAAGTTACTCTTGGAATGGAGAGAGAGTGTTTATATATTCACTCTCCCTACCTTTGCTATGTCTGAGCTAAGACCATGGCAGGAAGCCAGTAGAGATGGAGAAGTGAATAGTATTTCCACTCTGCACCTGCTAAATGATTTATGAATGATGTATGATAAATCATTTGCTATTAAAAACAATAATGGAATAATAATCATGTCTACTCTCCTCCTTTTCTCTCCCTCTCTCTATTCTCCTCTAATGATAGACTGATGAGGGGCCCTGGGCTGCTGGGTTAATGCCATCCATCTTTTCAATTAACATCTCTCTCTCTCTCTCTCTCTCTCTCTCTCTCTCTCTCTCTCTCTCTCTTTTGCTTGCTCTCTCTCTCTCTCTCTCCTTCCTATCTCTCTATCTCTCCCTCTCTCTTTCACAGAGGGAGTACTGTTGACTCATTTGCATGTGTTGTTTCTGTATCTACTTATAAACTATTGAACACACTTGTCAATCAGAGGAGGGGTCCTCACAGCATGACAGACCTCATGTGGACTACCCAGTGACATTATGAGAGAGAGAATCATATTGGAGGTAGCAATCATTTTAGTAGTAACTTAATAATAGTGGATCCAGTGTAGATTCACACTGAGAGACAGACAGACACAGAAAGAAAGACAGACAGACAGAGAGGAATGGTCAGAAGTTCTAACTGGTAATTAGTCACCATGGTTAACTGTGACATCTATCATCAAGTTGTGTCTGTAGAGTCATCAGACAACCAATGTAGAGACCGGGCTGATGTGTGAGTGTCCTTTCCCTCAGGGTCAAATCTCATTTTATCTCTTCCACAACACGCACGGGCATGCACGCACACGCACGCACACACACACACACACACACACACACACACACACACACACACACACACACACACACACACACACACACACACACACCATACACACACACACACACACACACACACACACACACACACACACACACACACACACACACACACACACACACACCATACACACACACACACACACACACACACACACACACACACACACACACACACACACACACACACATACACACACACACACACATACACACAGAGAGAGAGAGAGAGAGAGACATACACACACACACACACACACCATACACAAATGAACGATGCAATGTACACACACTAAATTGTCCACTTAGCTTTTTTAATCACATGCAAATCACAGCTAACATGCCAGCCGCTTCAATCAATCACAGCGAGGCCAGTGAATTAGAGAAGGACAGAAGCACAGGAAACCTTGTAAATATTGAAAGCACACACATGAATAACTTATGGTGTGAACGACTGCAAGCTGGAGAACGTCAGCTACCCGCTGTCAGCTAGCTGTCAATCAATGGAATTACTGTCAATCTCAACGCTCACTGGAAGGTAGGGGCACAGATGCATACACACACGCACACAGACACACACACAGGCTCACACACAGATACATACACACACACACACACAGACAGACTTACACACAGACGCACACACAGGCTCACACACAGATACAGACTCCTCCCATGAAGAACCTAAATGTTAAAGGTCCAATGCAGCCAGTTTTAAAATCTCTAAATCAAATAATTTCTGGGAAACAATTAACTACTTTACTGTGATTGTTTTTAACTAAAAATGGGCAAAAATAAATTTAAATGTCTTCTTAGCTTAGAGAAATTTCTCAAGCAAGATTTAGCTGGGACTGTCTGGGAGTGGTCTGAGCTGGGAGGGAAACTGAAAACTATCTCTTATTGGCAGAGAGGTATGGAACTCTCTTTCTAACTAATTTACCGGTTGGTGATGTCACCAGGCAGGCCAAAGCGTCATCCTACTGAAACAGGCTGACATTTCAGACGGTCTTTTCAAAACAGCTCTTACAATTAAAGAGCATCATCATCATTTTCACAAGGTCACAGTATCACTCCATCCTCATAGTGTGAAAATATAAAACAGAAGAAAATCGAGTGGGCCTTTATCCAGACGTGTACACACACACACACACACACACACACACACACACACACACACACACACACACACACACACACACACACACACACACACACACACACACACCTACACATCTCATCTCCAATCTCTGGGATCATCTCTAGAGTATGTCCTTCAAACAGAGCATCAGGGGTTAGAGCACTGGGCTAAATGTGCGTGAGCGAGAGGCTCATGTTTTAAAGTCCCTTGGCTGTGTGTGTGTGTGTGTATGTGTGTGTTTGTGCGTGTGAGAGAGAGAGAGACCAGAGCGGTACTGGGAGACCAGGAATTCACTCTGAGATCCGTGCCTCACTACAGTATGGGAGTGCAAGAGGAGTGAACCAAGGATCTTACCTGTCTCATGAGAGTGAGAGAGGGTCTTCGACCTCCCGATGTTGCCTGAGTGATGCATCATTCCTCCACAGATCTGTCTATTCTCCTCTCCTCCTCCTCTCCTCTCCTCCTCTATTTAGTCGTCACCAGTCCTTTTACGGTATCCTCTTTCCTCTTCACTCTTCCTTTTTCGCTCCCTCCTTTTCCCCTCTCTCTGTCCAGTAAGGTCCGTTAAACACAATCCAGCAGCGGAGCGTGAGAGCAGAGCGCCGACACACTCAGTGGAATGAGCCAAAACACACACACAGCCCTGATCTCACAAACACACATTCTGGGCTAATCAGCCCTCCGCTGCCTGCCAGCCCTGAGATCAGAGGGAGAGATTCACGCTCAACGTCTCCGCTACACTCCTTATTTTTGTCTTCTTCTATTCCCTTGTTTACCTTGTTCCCTCATTTTCTCAGTCCTCCTCTGAGCGGAAAGAGATGGATAGATGGATGCTGAGGAAAAGAGAGAGCGCCTTTCAGCCTCTTCTAGGAGAAGAGATGGAGAGAGGGAGCTTCATCCTCTGTGTGCACATGGCTGAGACTGGTAGCAGACTCCGCTAGTGCCACGGAGAGAGCGAGAGAGAGAGAGAGAGGGAGAGAGACAACTGAGGGGGGGGGGGGGGGCAAGCAAGCAAGTACATATAAGAGAGAGAGAGAGAGAGATAGAGAGAGGGAGGTGGAGTGAGAGAATGTGTGAGGGAGAGACAGAGGGTCGGGGTGAGAGCACAAGATAGAAAATAGAGAGAAAGACAACAAGAAGAAGGGGTGAACGGGGAGAAAAGAGAGAGATAGAGCAAAAGAGCGAGCGAGAGACAGAGGGGTGAATCACAGGAATGTGACAAAGCATGTTTATCAAAGACAGAGAAGATAGAAGAGAGAGAGAGATATGAGAGGAGAGCAGGAAAGAAAAGAGGGAGGGTGGAGCGAAGAGAGGGAGAGACAAAGAAAGCGAGAAGCGAAAAGAG
The DNA here is from genome assembly GCF_045791955.1 of Oncorhynchus clarkii lewisi. NCBI lineage: Eukaryota > Metazoa > Chordata > Actinopteri > Salmoniformes > Salmonidae > Oncorhynchus > Oncorhynchus clarkii. The sequence continues at coordinate 28,585,143 of NC_092160.1, read as the reverse complement.
GGAGTGGGAGGAAAAGGGAGGTAGAAAGAGGGCAGAGGACACTGCGGCTATCTAACAGTCAGATAGGCAGCTGAACTCATAGAGACTGTCTGGATCCACAGCTCATAGAGACTGTCTGGATCCACAGCTCATAGAGACTGTCTGGATCCACAGCTCATAGAGACTGTCGTGATCCACAGCTCATAGAGACTGTCTGGATCCACAGCTCATAGAGACTGTCGTGATCCACAGCTCATAGAGACAGTCTGGATCCACAGCTCATAGAGACTGTCTGGATCCACAGCTCATAGAGACTATCTGCATCCACAGCTCATATAGACTGTCTGAATCCACAGCTCATAGAGACTATCGTGATCCACAGCTCATAGAGACTGACTGGATCCACAGCTCATAGAGATAGTCTGGATCCACAGCTCATAGAGACTGCCTGGATCCACAGCTCATAGAGACTGCCTGGATCCACAGCCCAACTCGTGGCCTGCGGACAAATCTGGCCCGCCAGCAATATTATTTGGCCACCCAAATTCCCCCAATGTATGAATATTTTTCCATAAAAAATATAAATAAATCTTAGACCAGAGATGCAAGAACTCACAAATGCATTGTCCCAAGAAGGAAGTTATTCGACAGGCAACTAATAAAGCAAGCAGCGGACCATTTTGTGGTGCTGAAACGTAAAGCTGCAACCACATCGCAATCAACAGGAGGTGAACAGCGCCTGGTGCTGAAAACACATCTAACTTGTTAAGCAACTGCTGCATAGCAACACATGGAGAAAAACTCCAGTCGAGTAATTAATTTCAACAATACTCTTCATTTTAATTTGACTTTACAAACAACAAGAGGGCTTAATTGGAGTCTATTTCTTCCAAGCCTAGGCCTATATAAAATAACTTTACTGGCTGCGGTAGGCTATGAGGCTTAACAACGTCTTTCACAAGAAACAAATAGATGGCCTAATAGAAGAGGGATGTTTTTATTAGACCTACTTACATCTGGCCCAAAACACCCTACATAAAACAATCCTTTAAAGAAAAATGGTGATGTCTGTGTCTGAATGACTGGGGATAGACTGCTCCTGTAACAACAGAACAAACAGAACATACTGTCAGCTGGAGACCTAAATATCCCTGGATAAACACTCAACATAATGTTAGTATTTACTAAATACAGTCATATAGGACACTAAGTTACTTATTCACTGGGAAGAGTTGCATTTCCCCTCCGACACGATCTGCTGGATGTCGGGTGAGAGGGATGTGGTTTTGATGCGTAGGCAGTCCTCCATTGACTTACTGTATGTGAAAGCCGATTCCTGTCATAAGTCTATATTGTGTTCATAGAGGAATATGAGGACTAGCAGGTGTAAGTCGATCCAAGCATTGTTAGAACATAAAATGCCAGTTTCTTTACTGTGCTGTATTCCTCTGAGCATGCCACCCACAACGCACACAGGGACTCGACACGCATCTCTGATGTGGCTCGATGTCTGGAATTCAGTCAGCTCAGTTTGAATTGCGGCCTCATCCAGCGAGGGTATCGTTTTCTTAGCGAGGGAGGAGAATTCTCCACCTGGGCGGACTGTGAGAGGATCACGTACAAACACAATGATATCCTTGGGCAGACATGCTGTAGTCTTCAAATGTGGTGGAGAAGATGTCCCTCAGCTGCTTGATGAAGTCTTCCATCAGCTCTGTGACGATACTGCAGCCTGGTCCCTCTGCCTGTCGGTTCTTCAGTGTGCTGAAGTCTTCCATCAGCTCTGTGACGATGCTGCAGCCTGGTCCCTCTGCCTGTCGGTTCTTCAGTGTGCTGAAGTCTTCCATCAGCTCTGTGACGATGCTGCAGCCTGGTCCCTCTGCCTGTCGGTTCTTCAGTGTGCTGAAGTCTTCCATCAGCTCTGTGACGATGCTGCAGCCTGGTCCCTCTGCCTGTCGGTTCTTCAGTGTGCTGAAGTCTTCCATCAGCTCTGTGACGATGCTGCAGCCTGGTCCCTCTGCTTGTCGGTTCTTCAGTGTGCTGCAGCCTGGTCCCTCTGCCTGTCGGTTCTTCAGTGTGCTGTAGCCTGGTCCCTCTGCCTGTCGGTTCTTCAGTGTGCTGAAGTCTTCCATCAGCTTTGTGACGATGCTGCAGCCTGGTCCCTCTGCCTGTCGGTTCTTCAGTGTGCTGCAGCCTGGTCCCTCTGCCTGTCGGTTCTTCAGCGTGCTGAAGTGCAGTAGTCTTCCAGAGGACACGTCCAAATTGAACAACTCAAGCTTCCAATTAGAAGCCTTATGTTTTTCCATCGCTGTTTCCCCTCTTCCTTGTAACTGCAGATTTAACCCATTTAAGTGACAGAATATCTCAGCCAAAAAAAGCAGTGTGTAGCTCGCAGTTAACGCTCCAATGTTTCTGTCTGGGGTGGGAAGGACACTTTGAAAGTTCCATGCTTAGATTCATAATGCAATTTGCAAACAGTGACATTTTCATTGCAAATAAGACACACTGGCTTGGCACTGGGAAAACATGGTAAGATGAACGCATATCTCTCTGTACATTCTTCCCTGAAACTTTCATTTTCATTATCCACTTTTACTTTTTTGGAGCACCATTTTACCTTACTATCATAACTTCTGAACTTTCTTTGTGAGACAAAGTAGTGTGGACTACAGTGGGCTAAGTAGATCTGTTGGTCCCCACCAATCAACGCACAGAGAAATAGACAAACATAATAATTGAATAGAGACATGGTGATTTTATGAGCATAATCAGATAAAAAATGATTATGTCATTGTCACCAAATGTATTATGCACTAATCAGATGTGTTAAAAATGTTGTTCAATTTGTAGTGTGGGCCAATTAATTGTGCTAATATTAAATACTAATTAAGTTCTGGCCCGCTGACTATTAGCTCAGAGGAAATTTGGCGCGAGGCCAAACCTAGTTGAGGAACACAGTCACAGAGTAACATACAGTAGAATGAACACAGTCACAGAGTAACATACAGTAGAATGAACACAGTCACAGAGTAACATACAGTAGAATGAACACAGTCACAGAGTAACATACAGTAGAATGAACAGTCACAGAGTAACATACAGTAGAATGAACACAGTCACAGAGTAACATACAGTAGAATGAACACAGGCACAGAGTAACATACAGTAGAATGAACACAGGCACAGAGTAACATACAGTAGAATGAACAGTCACAGAGTAACATACAGTAGAATGAACACAGTCACAGACTAACATACAGTAGAATGAACACAGTCACAGACTAACATACAGTAGAATGAACACAGGCACAGAGTAACATACAGTAGAATGAACACAGTCACAGAGTAACATACAGTAGAATGAACACAGGCACAGAGTAACATACAGTAGAATGAACACAGTCACAGACTAACATACAGTAGAATGAACACAGTCACAGACTAACATACAGTAGAATGAACACAGTCACAGAGTAACATACAGTAGAATGAACACAGGCACAGAGTGACATACAGTTTAATGAACACAGGCACAGAGTAACATACAGTTTAATGAACACAGGCACAGAGTAACATACAGTTTAATGAACACAGGCACAGAGTAACATACAGTTTAATGAACACAGGCAGGCAGAAGGGTTGATGCCAGAGCTACCACTTTAAACAGACACATACTACTCCCTCCGTTTTACCATACAGACTCTGTACACATCAACTCAATGAACACCTTATAGCCAATGGACAGCGATTGATAGGAGTGTCCTCTTGCTCCTATGTCCTTTACGACAGGTGCCAGGTGGCTGCACCTCTGTCTGTGTCCAGCAGAGGGCATAGTGCAGGAGATCACTTCACCAGCTAACAGACAGATGGTGTGATTATATTTTATTTGACTTTAAATTCACTGTGCATTATGTGGGTTGAATACTGTAACAACACCTAATAAACAATGAATAAAAGTCCCATGATGGCAGTGACTGCCCACTACTGCTTATCACTTATCAGCTGTTGTGTATACTACATTTGTTTTATTTGATGACTTAATTATTTCATCTCAACTCTATAGAGCTGCTGCCTATGCTGTCTGACTAAATCACTACTTTAGTGGTGTATAAGGCAGACTTCATGACTGCTGAATAGAAACTATCAATCACGTCTCAGGTAGAGATACCTCCCAAAGAAAATGCTCTCTATCCCTCTCCATCACATTTCTTTTCTCTTCTCTCCATCTCCGTGTCTGCCCCATACAGACCCGACAAGTAGGAGCAAAATGGATTATGGGCATTGTAGGAGAGAATAGGAGAGGGGAGGGAAGAGGAGATAGGAGGAGAGGAGAGGAGAGGGGAAGGGAGGAGAGAGGAGGAGAGGAGAGGAGAGAAGAGCAGAGGGGAAGGGAGGAGAGAATAGGAGAGGGAAGGGGAGACAGGAGGAGAGGAGAGGAGACGGGAAGGGAGGAGAGAGGAGAGGAGAGGAGAGGAAAGGGGAAGGGAGGAGAGGGGAGGATAGGAGAGGAGAGGGGAAGGGGGAGAGGAGGAGAGGAGAGGAGAGAATTGGAGAGGAGAGAATAGGAGAGGGGAGGGGAGACGGGAAGAGAGGAGAGGAGAGGGGAAGGAAGGAGAGAGGAGGAGAGAAGAGAAGAGGAGAGAAGAGGAAAGGGTTAGGGAAGGGAAGAGAGAGGAGGAGAGGAGAGGAGAGAATTGGAGAGGAGAGAAGAGGAGAGGGGAAGAGAAGGGAGGAGAGGGTGCTATGCTTTCTATAGGGTCCTGTTACTATTCATCATGATAAAGAAACCATCTGAGACACTAACAAATTGCTTTTCTTGACAACACCTTGTAATACTCAATCATGTACACATACACGCCTGGACACAGGCACAAGCAGGTAGTGACACACACACACACACACACACACACACACACACACACACACACACACACACACACACAGACACACACACACACAAAGGCACATAGGGCTTCAGTATAAATGCAGGTAGTTTATCAATGTCAGCCTATATCATTATCCATAGTACATCTGTATAACAATATACAGTACGCCTACTTCAGTCACATTCAATAGATACAATATATTCCTACATACAGTCTGGTGTAGGAACGTACAGTCTGGTGTAGGAACATACAGTCTGGTGTAGGAACGTACAGTCTGGTGTAGGAACGTACGTACAGTCTGGTGTGAGAACGTACAGTCTGGTGTAGGAACGTACAGTCTGGTGTGAGAACGTACAGTCTGGTGTAGGAACGTACAGTCTGGTGTGAGAACGTACAGTCTGGTGTGAGAACGTACAGTCTGGTGTAGGAACGTACAGTCTGGTGTGAGAACGTACAGTCTGCTGTGAGAACGTACAGTCTGGTGTAGGAACGTACAGTCTGGTGTAGGAACGTACAGTCTGGTGTAGGAACGTACAGTCTGGTGTAGGAACGTACAGTCTGGTGTAGGAACATACAGTCTGGTGTGAGAACGTACAGTCTGGTGTAGGAACGTACAGTCTGGTGTAGGACGTACAGTCTGGTGTAGGACGTACAGTCTGGTGTGAGAATGTACAGTCTGGTGTAGGAACGTACAGTCTGGTGTAGGACGTACAGTCTGGTGTGAGAACGTACAGTCTGGTGTGAGAACGTACAGTCTGCTGTGAGAACGTACAGTCTGGTGTGAGAACGTACAGTCTGCTGTGAGAACGTACAGTCTGGTGTGAGAACGTACAGTCTGGTGTAGGAACGTACAGTCTGGTGTAGGAACGTACAGTCTGGTGTAGGAACGTACAGTCTGGTGTGAGAACGTACAGTCTGGTGTAGGAACGTACAGTCTGGTGTGAGAACGTACAGTCTGGTGTAGGACGTACAGTCTGCTGTGAGAACGTACAGTCTGGTGTAGGAACGTACAGTCTGGTGTAGGAACGTACAGTCTGGTGTGAGAACGTACAGTCTGGTGTAGGACGTACAGTCTGCTGTGAGAACGTACAGTCTGGTGTAGGAACGTACAATCTGGTGTAGGAACGTACAGTCTGGTGTGAGAACGTACAGTCTAGTGTAGGAACGTACAGTCTGGTGTAGGAACGTACAGTCTGGTGTGAGAACGTACAGTCTGGTGTAGGACGTACAGTCTGCTGTGAGAACGTACAGTCTGGTGTAGGAACGTACAGTCTGGTGTAGGAACGTACAGTCTGGTGTGAGAACGTACAGTCTAGTGTAGGAACGTACAGTCTGGTGTGAGAACGTACAGTCTGGTGTAGGAACATACAGTCTGATGTAGGAACGTACAGTCTGGTGTGAGAATGTACAGTCTGGTGTGAGAACGTACAGTCTGGTGTGAGAACGTACAGTCTAGTGTAGGAACATACAGTCTGGTGTAGGAACGTACAGTCTGGTGTGAGAACGTACAGTCTGCTGTGAGAACGTACAGTCTGGTGTGAGAACGTACAGTCTGGTGTAGGAACGTACAGTCTGGTGTAGGAACGTACAGTCTGGTGTAGGAACGTACAGTCTGGTGTGAGAACGTACAGTCTGGTGTAGGAACGTACAGTCTGGTGTGAGAACGTACAGTCTGGTGTAGGACGTACAGTCTGCTGTGAGAACGTACAGTCTGGTGTAGGAACGTACAGTCTGGTGTAGGAACGTACAGTCTGGTGTGAGAACGTACAGTCTGGTGTAGGACGTACAGTCTGCTGTGAGAACGTACAGTCTGGTGTAGGAACGTACAATCTGGTGTAGGAACGTACAGTCTGGTGTGAGAACGTACAGTCTAGTGTAGGAACGTACAGTCTGGTGTAGGAACGTACAGTCTGGTGTGAGAACGTACAGTCTGGTGTAGGACGTACAGTCTGCTGTGAGAACGTACAGTCTGGTGTAGGAACGTACAGTCTGGTGTAGGAACGTACAGTCTGGTGTGAGAACGTACAGTCTAGTGTAGGAACGTACAGTCTGGTGTGAGAACGTACAGTCTGGTGTAGGAACATACAGTCTGATGTAGGAACGTACAGTCTGGTGTGAGAACGTACAGTCTGGTGTGAGAACGTACAGTCTGGTGTGAGAACGTACAGTCTAGTGTAGGAACATACAGTCTGGTGTAGGAACGTACAGTCTGGTGTGAGAACGTACAGTCTGGTGTGAGAACGTACAGTCTGGTGTGAGAACGTACAGTCTGGTGTAGGACGTACAGTCTGGTGTAGGAACGTACAGTCTGGTGTGAGAACGTACAGTCTGGTGTGAGAACGTACAGTCTGGTGTAGGAACATTCAGTCTGGTGTAGGAACAAGCAGAAGGAGCAACATGAAAAGGTTGGAGAGAGAGAGTGCAGAGGAAAGTGGAGAGAGGAAAAAAGAAGTGAAACTGGGATTGCATAATTGTTAGAGATAAATGTAAAATCACTTCACTAGAGAGGATGGAGAGCGAGCACCTATCACCCTCTCTCACCTTTCTTTCTCTCTGCTTTTCTGTTTTTTTCCACTCTCTCTCTTCATCTCTACCTATATCTCTTTCTTTATTGGCTAACTGTGACCCTCTGTATCGCCCCAATGTCATCTACACCTACCACTTCTACGCGTGTGTGTGTGTGTGTTAGCTGGGGTTTTCTCCTTCTTGTGTCTGGTGGGAATAGGCTGAAAAGGTTGAGTAGTCTTTTCTTAAGCCTTCAACACATGACAAATGACCATGTTTTAACCACCATGCACGTCTTCCCCCTTCCCTCTCTCCATCTCCCTCACTTTCTCCCCTTCCCTCTCTCCATCTCCCTCCCTCTCTCCATCTCCCTCTCTCCATCTCCCCTTCCCTCTCTCCATCTCCCTCTCTCCATCTCCCTCACTTTCTCCCCTTCCCTCCATCTCCCTCCCTCTCTCCATCTCCCTCACTTTCTCCCCTTCCCTCTCACCATCTCCCCTTCCCTCTCTCCATCTCCCTCACTTTCTTCTCTTCCCTCTCTCCATCTCCCTCTCT
>NC_092160.1:28564718-28572218 GCF_045791955.1 Oncorhynchus clarkii lewisi | reverse complement strand
AATTCAATCAGACACACACACACACACACGCCCACACGCACACACGCACACACACACACACGCACACACGCACACACACACACACATACACACACACACACACACACACGCACACACACACGCACACACGCACACACCCGCACACATGCACACACACAAAACAAACACACATCATACCCACTGCCTTTTTCCTGGAAGTAGCCATCACATTAACATGGTATCGATTTACACCAGGCCTGAATATATCTCAAATACAAACGCACACATGCTGTCTCTCTCTGTCACTCTCTCTCTCTGTCACTCTCTCTCTCTCTCTCTCTCTCTGTCACTCTCTCCCTGTCACTCTCTCTCTCCCTCTCTCTCTCTGTCACTCTCTCTCTCTCCCTCTCTCTCTCTCTCTCTGTCACTCTCTCTCTCCCTCTCTCTCTCTCTCTCTGTATCTCTCTTTCTCTGTCTGTCTCTCTCTCTCTCTCTCTCTCCCTCTCTCTGTCACTCTCTCTCTCTCTCTGTATCTCTCTTTATCTGTCTGTCTCTCTCTCTCACTCTCTCTCTCTCTCTCTCTCTCTCTCTCTCCTTCTCTCTGTCACTCTCTCTCTCTGTATCTCTCTCTCTCTGTCTGTCTTTCTCTCGCTCTCTCTCTCTCCCTCTCTCTGTCACTCTCTCTCTGTATCTCTCTCTCTGTCTATCTCTCTCTCTGTCTATCTCTCGCTCTGTCTGTCTCTCTCTCTCTCTCTCTCTCTCTCTAATTCAATTCATATTTAAAAGGAATATTGGCATGGGACACATATGTTTACATTGCCAAAGTAAGTGAAATAGATAAACAAAAGTGGAATAAACAATAAAAAATGTACAGTAAACATAACACTCACAAAAGTTCCAAAAGAATAGAGACATTTTCAATGTCATATTATGGCTATATACAGTGTAATGATGTGCAAATAGTTAAAGTACAAAAGGGAAAATAAATAAAACATACTTTACATAACTGGTAGATTGGGTGGGTGGAAGGCCGTCAAGAAAGCCACATCTCTGTACAAACGGAACAGATTACACTGCTTATCTCATTCAGATCAATACTACATAACTGAATAGATTACACTGCTTATCTCATTCAGATCAATATTACATAACTGAATAGATTACACTGCGTATCTCATTCAGATCAATACTACATAACTGAATAGATTACACTGCTAATCTCATTCAGATCAATATTACATAACTGAATAGATTACACTGCTTATCTCATTCAGATCAATATTACATAACTGAATAGATTACACTGCTTATCTCATTCAGATCAATATTACATAACTGAATAGATTACACTGCTTATCTCATTCAGATCAATATTACATAACTGAATAGATTACACTGCTTATCTCATTCAGATCAATATTACATAACTGAATAGATTACACTGCTTATCTCATTCAGATCAATATTACATAACTGAATAGATTACACTGCTTATCTCATTCAGATCAATATTACATCACTGAATAGATTACACTGCTTATCTCATTCAGATCAATATTACATCACTGAATAGATTACACTGCTTATCTCATTCAGATCAATATTACATCACTGAATAGATTACACTGCTTATCTCATTCAGATCAATATTACATCACTGAATAGATTACACTGCTTATCTCATTCAGATCAATACTACATAACTGAATATATTACACTGCTAATCTCATTCAGATCAATATTACATAACTGAACAGATTACACTGCTTATCTCATTCAGATCAATATTACATAACTGAATAGATTACACTGCTTATCTCATTCAGATCAATATTACATAACTGAATAGATTACACTGCTTATCTCATTCAGATCAATAGTACATAACTGAATAAATTACACTGCTTATCTCATTCAGATCAATACGACATAACTGAATAGATTAAACTGCTTATCTCATTCAGATCAATACTACATAACTGAATAGATTACACTGCTTATCTCATTCAGATCAATACTACATAACTGAATAGATTACACTGCTTATCTCATTCAGAGCCTTACTACATAACTGAATAGATTACACTGCTAATCTCATTCAGATCCTTACTACATAACCAGTGGACAAATTCATTGTTTTTGACAAGAGATGTTAGGACCACAAAGCTCCTCTGTTGGGGGCTGAAAAAGACGGGTGAGTGCGTGTTGTTGAGTACAACATCATTTTCACAGTGCATTCATGTCCTATGGCCTTGACTGTGTGTGAGGCCATTCAGGCAGAGAAAGAGAAGAGTGAGAGAGGAGAAAGAAAGAGAAAGAGAGAGTTAGAAAGAGAAGAGTGAGAGAGGAGAAAGAAAGAGAGAGTTAGAAAGAGACGACAGGGAGAGAGTACAGGAATAAGGAGTGTGAGGAGAAGAGAAGGGACATGTGCAAGCACACACACCCTGAGACTAACTCTCTCTCTCTCTCTCTCTCTCTGTCTCTCTCTCTCTCTCTCTCTCTCTCTCTCTCTCTCTCTCTCTCTCTCTCTCTCTCTCTCTCTCTCTCTCTCTCTCTCTCTCTCTCTCTCTCTCTCTCTCTGTGTGTGTGTGTGTGTGTGTGTGTGTGTGTGTGTGTGTGTGTGTGTGAAATAGGGGGTATATGTCACAATGAAGGATGGATGAACAGAATATAGGATTCCCAGAAGAATATATTTAAAAATAGAAAACCACCTTTCTCTGAGAACTCTACACTCTGCTCTTTCTCCTCCATTCATCTAATCCTAACTCCCCCTTCCGTATGCCAGCGCACTTTCTCTTTCCTCTCTCTCCTTAACCTCCTATATTCCATCCATCTCAACATTGTTCAGTGGTAGCCATCTGTTAATATCACTCTCCTCCCTTCCTCCCTCCCCCCCTTGCTCCCACCCCCCTAACTCCCAACCTCCCTCCCTCCCTCCTTTTTTGCATCTGAGCTCCAAGAGTGTGCGGCTCTCTTTTATTTTCAATTGGAGGTTATTACCACACTTCATGCGCTAAACTATGCAGAATATTGGCCTGTTGGAAACTACAACTCCCTACTACATCACACAGTTCAGGCTGGATCTGATTTATCTCTACTCTACTCTGCACTATTATTTAGCAAGTTACCCAAGTTAGCTGGCTAGCTAAGTTATCACTCATCAAGTTAGCTGGCTAGCTAAGATATCAGTCATCAAGTTAGCTGGCTAGCTAAGATATCACTCATCAAGTTAGCTAAGATATCACTCATTAAATTACCTGGCTAGCTAAGCTATCACTCATTTTATGTATTTATTTATTTTACCTTTATTTAACCAGGTAGGCAAGTTGAGAACAAGTTCTCATTTACAATTGCGACCTGGCCAAGATAAAGCAAAGCAGTTCGACAGATACATAGACACAGAGTTACACATGGAGTAAAACAAACATACAGTCAATAATACAATATAAACAAGTCTATATACAATGTGAGCAAATGAGGTGAGAAGGGAGGTAAAGGCAAAAAAAGGCCATGGTGGCAAAGTAAATACAATATAGCAAGTAAAACACTGGAATGGTAGTTTTGCAGTGGAAGAATGTGCAAAGTAGAAATACAAATAATGGGGTGCAAAGGAGCAAAATAAATAAATCAAATAAATACAGTAGGGAAAGAGGTAGTTGTTTGGGCTAAATTATAGGTGGGCTATGTACAGGTGCAGTAATCTGTGAGCTGCTCTGACAGTTGGTGCTTAAAGCTAGTGAGGGAGATAAGTGTTTCCACTTTCAGAGATTTTTGTAGTTCGTTCCAGTCATTGGCAGCAGAGAACTGGAAGGAGAGGCGGCCAAAGAAATAATTGGTTTTGGGGGTGACTAGCGAGATATACCTGCTGGAGCGTGTGCTACAGGTGGGAGATGCTATGGTGACCAGCGAGCTTAGATAAGGGGGGACTTTACCTAGCATGGTCTTGTAGATGACATGGAGCCAGTGGGTTTGACGACGAGTATGAAGCGAGGGCCAGCCAACGAGAGCGTACAGGTCGCAATGGTGGGTAGTATATGGGGCTTTGGTGACAAAACGGATTGCACTGTGATAGACTGCATCCAATTTGTTGAGTAGGGTATTGGAGGCTGTTTTGTAAATGACATCGCCAAAGTCGAGGATTGGTAGGATGGTCAGTTTTACAAGGGTATGTTTGGCAGCATGAGTGATTTAACTTTGGATTGGAGATGTTTGATATGGGTCTGGAAGGAGAGTTTACAGTCTAACCAGACACCTAGGTATTTGTAGTTGTCCACGTATTCTAAGTCAGAGCCGTCCAGAGTAGTGATGTTGGACAGGCGGGTAGGTGCAGGTAGCGATCGGTTGAAGAGCATGCATTTAGTTTTACTTGTATTTAAGAGCAATTGGAGGCCACGGAACGAGAGTTGTATGGCATTGAAGCTTGCCTGGAGGGTTGTTAACACAGTGTCCAAAGAAGGGCCGGAAGTATACAGAATGGTGTCGTCTGCGTAGAGGTGGATCAGAGACTCACCAGCAGCAAGAGCGACCTCATTGATGTATACAGAGAAGAGAGTCGGTCCAAGAATTGAACCCTGTGGCACCCCCATAGAGACTGCCAGAGGTCCGGACAGCAGACCCTCCGATTTGACACACTGAACTCTATCAGAGAAGTAGTTGGTGAACCAGGCGAGGCAATCATTTGAGAAACCAAGGCTGTCGAGTCTGCCGATGAGGATGTGGTGATTGACAGAGTCGAAAGCCTTGGCCAGATCAATGAATATGGCTGCACAGTAATGTTTCTTATCGATGGCGGTTAAGATATCGTTTAGGACCTTGAGCGTGGCTGAGGTGCACCCATGACCAGCTCTGAAACCATATTGCATAGCAGAGAAGGTATGGTGAGATTCGAAATGTTCGGTAATCTGTTTGTTGACTTGGCTTTCGAAGACCTTAGAAAGGCATGGTAGGATAGATATAGGTCTGTAGCAGTTTGGGTCAAGAGTGTCCCCCCCTTTGAAGAGGGGGATGACCGCAGCTGCTTTCCAATCTTTGGGAATCTCAGACGACACGAAAGAGAGGTTGAACAGGCTAGTAATAGGGGTGGCAACAATTTCGGCAGATACTTTTAGAAAGAAAGGGTCCAGATTGTCTAGCCCGGCTGATTTGTAGGGGTCCAGATTTTGCAGCTCTTTCAGAACATCAGCTGAATGGATTTGGGAGAAGCAGAAATGGGGAAGGCTTGGGCGAGTTGCTGTTGGGGGTGCAGTGCTGTTGACCGGGGTAGGAGTAGCCAGGTGGAAAGCATGGCCAGCCGTGCTCATCAAGTTAACTGGCTAGCTAAGCTATCACTCATCAAGTTAACTGGCTAGCTAAACTATCACTCATCAAGATAACTGGCTAGCTAAGCTATCACTCATCAAGTTAGCCGGCTAGCTAAGATATCACTCATCGTGATCAAAGGTTATATGGGCTACTACACAGCCTGCAAGGACATACCAATATAAAAACCTGGTACTAAACCTGGTATTAGCTACGCTACAAATAAACATCCGGATGATATGGACCCAACAGTTAGAAGGATATCCATCAGAGGAGGGCAGCTAGACGTCTAGGAGGATATCCATCCAAGGAGGGCAGCTAGACGGCTAGGAGGATATCCATCTGAGGAGGGCAGCTAGACGGCTAGGAGGATATCCATCCGAGGAGGGCAGCTAGATGGCTAGGAGGATATCCACCCGAGGAGGGCAGCTAGATGGCTAGGAGGATATCCATCCGATGAGGGCAGCTAGATGGCTAGGAGGATATCCATCCGAGGAGGGCAGCTAGATGGCTAGGAGGATATCCATCCGAAGAGGGCAGCTAGATGGCTAGGAGGATATCCATCCGAGGAGGGCAGCTAGATGGCTAGGAGGGTATCCATCCGAGGAGGACAGCTAGATGGCTAGGAGGATATCCATCCGAGGAGGACAGCTAGATGGTTAGGAGGATATCCATCCGAGGATTGACAGCTAGATGGCTAGGAGGATATCCATCCGAGGAGGACAGCTAGATGGCTAGGAGGATATCCATCCGAGGAGGACAGCTAGATGGCTAGGAGGATATCCATCCGAGGAGGACAGCTAGATGGCTAGGAGGATATCCATCCGAGGAGGACAGCTAGATGGCTAGGAGGATATCCATCCGAGGAGGACAGCTAGATGGCTAGGAGGATATCCATCCGAGGATTGACAGCTAGATGGCTAGGAGGATATCCATCCGAGGAGGATAGCTAGACGGCTAGGAGGATATCCATCCGAGGAGGGCAGCTAGACGGCTAGGAGGATATCCATCCGAGGACAGCTAGATGGCTAGGAGGATATCCATCCGAGGAGGGTAGCTAGACAGCTAGGAGGATATCCATCCGAGGAGAGCAGCTAGACGGCGGCAGCAGGAGGAAGCACTGAGAGCTGCTGTCTGTCAGTGTAGATATCTCTGTCTGTCAGTTTAGGTATCTTTGGTGGGTCTTCCCAATAAGTACAGTTGTAGTTTGCTGGTATTATCACCAGTCAGCACTGGTCGCCATCCTCTGTCAGATGTTATTTTTTAAGTTATTCACTTAATATGCTGGCAGCCAGCCATGGTAATGGCCATGAACACGACAAGATGACCACATAAAAACACTTTTAACTTCAGAATTATCAGCTAGCTAAATGTGAATAGTAATAATCTAGCTAGCAAGCTAGTTTAAAAGGCAAAAAATACCTAAAAGTTATGTTGTGCAAGGTGACTAGCTAGCTGTCAATTCTTTGTGGCTAGCTAGTTAGATCTACGCACACTACAGTGGTTATTGTAGGCAGATGAACATGCAAAAATGATCACATTATGTATACTCCGACTGATACGTGCTCCAATTTGCGTGCTCGGAGGTAGTATCCATATTAAGAAAACACCCTAAAATGTTTTAACGGAGAAAACTCAAGATACCTCCCCTCCTCTCTTCTTTTTTTGGTAGGTGAGGAACTACCTCTCTCTCCCCGGGGAGAAGAACAGAGAGGACAGGTTCAGAATCCAAATGACACTGAAAGACAGAGGGAGAGAAGGACTTTCTACAAATGACACACGCACGCACACACACACACACACACACACACACACACACACACACACACACACACACACACACACAGACACACACACACACACACACACACACACACACACACACACACACGATGACAGGACAGTCTGCCGAATCAATACTGAATCTCATCTCCTCTCCTTCCACCTCTCTGTCAAGGTGAGGGCAAACTGACCTGAGTGTTTGTGTGAGTGTGTGTGAGTGAGTGTTTGTGTGTGTGTTTGTGTGAGTGTGTGTGTGAGTGTGTTTGTGTGTGAGTGTTTGTGTGTGTGTGTGTGTGTGTGTGTGAGAGAGTGCTTGTGTGTGAGTGTTTGTGTGTGTGTGTGTGTGTGTGTTTGTGTGTGTGTGTATGAGTGTTTGTGTGCTTGTGTGTGTGTGTGTGAGCTTTTGTGTGTGTGAGTGTGTGAGTGAGTGTCTGTGTGTGT
>NC_092160.1:28539718-28559718 GCF_045791955.1 Oncorhynchus clarkii lewisi | reverse complement strand
GGGACTGGGGACAGGGCATTAACCAGGTGGGGACAGGGGACTGGGGACAGGGGCATTAACAAGGTGGGGACAGGGGACTGGGGACAGGGGCATTAACCAGGTGGGGACAGGGGACTGGGGACAGGGGCATTAACCAGATGGGGACACGGGACAGGGGACTGGGGACAGGAGACTGGGGACAGGGGCATTCGGGGTACAGTGAGGTTTTAGGGTGACTGAATTAACCATTGATTTAAGGATGTTGGGGCACAGGAGCGGGCTGTGGGCTAAACTGACCCATGTATTAGTTATAGGGGTGAATGGATTATACTATTGATTTGGTAGAGGAGTGGGGATGGAGTTGTCTAGACTCAATAGTGTCTCCAGTAGCAGGGGTGGGGGTTGTGGGGTCTGCTGCCTAGTGCCTCATAGAATTATGTAACAGTGGCATCATATCTGCCTCATAAATGACACCCTTTCCCCTACATAGTGCACTACTTTATATGGAATAGGGTGCCATTTGGACGCACTATTTATGTCTCTTTCTCCAAGGGCTCAGAGGTCTGGAGTGGCTAGTGTCCTTCTCTCTGTCCAAGGTCTCAGAGGTCTGGAGTGGCTAGTGTCCTTCTCTCTCTCCAAGGTCTCAGAGGTCTGGAGTGGCTAGTGTCCTTCTCTCTCTCCAATGTCTCAGAGGCCTGGAGTGGCTAGTGTCCTTCTCTCTCTCCAAGGGCTCAGAGGTCTGGAGTGGCTAGTGTCCTTCTCTCTCTCCAAGGGCTCAGAGGTCTGGAGTGGCTAGTGTCCTTCTCTCTCTCCAAGGGCTCAGAGGTCTGGAGTGGCTAGTGTCCTTCTCTCTCTCCAAGGGCTCAGAGGTCTGGAGTGGCTAGTGTCCTCTCTCTCCAAGGCCTCAGAGGTCTGGAGTGGCTAGTGTCCTTCTCTCTCCAGGGTCTCAGAGGTCTGGAGTGGCTAGTGTCCTTCTCTCTCCAGGGTCTCAGAGGTCTGGAGTGGCTAGTGTCCTTCTCTCTCCAAGGGCTCAGAGGTCTGGAGTGGCTAGTGTTCTTCTCTCTCCAGGGTCTCAGAGGTCTGGAGTGGCTAGTGTCCTTCTCTCTCCAGGGTCTCAGAGGTCTGGAGTGGCTAGTGTCCTTCTCTCTCCAAGGGCTCAGAGGTCTGGAGTGGCTAGTGTCCTTCTCTCTCCAAGGGCTTAGAGGTCTGGAGTGGCTAGTGTCCTTCTCTCTCTCCAAGGGCTCAGAGGTTTGGAGTGGCCAGTGTCCTTCTCTCTCTCCAAGGGCTCAGAGGTCTGGAGTGGCTAGTGTCCTTCTCTTTCTCCAAGGGCGTTGGATTGTAGCCTTGACTGAGGGCCACCAATTGGGCTACGAAACTAAATCAATTCAGTGTCAATATGGAAGTTGAAGAGACAGACTGAGAGAGAAAGAGAGCGAGAGAAAGAGAGATCGTTTTTTGTTTACTGTGCTGTCTGTGCTACCTGATCAATATTTAGCTATGCAGCTCAGAGGGTTTGTGGGAGATTTGGGACCAAAGCTAAAACGGCAACATAATAGAGATCTCATCAGACACATTGGGAGATTAGCCAGCTATCTGGATCAAACCGTTTTAAATTAGCAATTATTAAATGACAAAATAAAAAGGACTCATTTAGGGGTTGGAGTTGGAGACGCTAATCGAGATTTATCCACCCGTTCTTTCTCCCTCTCCACTTGTTCATCTGTTCTTTTTCAACCCCGTTTGGCTCTCTCTAGATCACAAAGCCAGTCTATTAGTGGTAGTATTGAGTGGGACAGAGAGGGACTGAATAGGAATATTGACATCTTAGCTGGATGAGTTTTCTGCTAAATAGTGTGGTGAGTGACTTCTGATATCCATACATTGACTGGGGCTGGGCTTGGGTAGGTTTGACTGGAGCTGGGCTTGGTAGGGTTGACTGGAGCTGGGCTTGGGTAGGGTTGACTGGAGCTGGGGTTGGGTAAGATTGACTGGAGCTGGGCTTGGGTAGGGTTGACTGGAGCTGGCCTTGGGTAGGGTTGACTGGGCCTTGGGTAGGGTTGACTGGGGCTTGGGTAGGGTTGACTGGGACTGGGCTTGGGTAGGGTTGACTGGAGCTGGGCTTGGGTAGGGTTGACTGGAGCTGGCCTTGGGTAGGGTTGACTGGAGCTGGGCTTGGGTAGGGTTGACTGGAGCTGGGCTTGGGTAGGGTTGACTGGAGCTGGCCTTGGGTAGGGTTAACTGGGCCTTGGGTAGGGTTGACTGGGGTTTGGGTAGGGTTGACTGGAGCTGGGCTTGGGTAGGGTTGACTGGAGCTGGCCTTGGGTAGGGTTGACTGGAGCTGGGCTTGGGTAGGGTTGACTGGAGCTGGCCTTGGGTAGGGTTAACTGGGCCTTGGGTAGGGTTGACTGGGGATTGGGTAGGGTTGACTGGAGCTGGGCTTGGGTAGGGTTTACTGGGCCTTGGGTAGGGTTGACTGGGACTGGGCTTGGGTAGGGTTGACTCGAGCTGGGCTTGGGTAGGGTTGACTGGAGCTGGGCTTGGGTAGGGTTGACTGGAGCTGGCCTTGGGTAGGGTTGACTGGAGCTGGACCTGGTTAGGGTTGACTGGCTGGGCCTGGGTAAGGTTGACTGGAGCTGGGTTTGGGTTTGGGTAGGGTTGTTGTAAATGACATTGTCAATGTCATTCCCTGGGCTTGGGTAGGGTTGACTTGGCCTTCGGTAGGGTTGACTGGGACTGGGCTTGGGTAGGGTTGACTCGAGCTGGGCTTGGGTAGGGTTGACTGGAGCTGGGCTTGGGTAGGGTTGACTGGAGCTGGCCTTGGGTAGGGTTGACTGGAGCTGGGCTTGGGTAGGGTTGACTGGAGCTGGGCTTGGGTAGGGTTGACTGGAGCTGGCCTTGGGTAGGGTTAACTGGGCCTTGGGTAGGGTTGACTGGGGTTTGGGTAGGGTTGACTGGAGCTGGGCTTGGGTAGGGTTGACTGGAGCTGGCCTTGGGTAGGGTTGACTGGAGCTGGGCTTGGGTAGGGTTGACTGGAGCTGGCCTTGGGTAGGGTTAACTGGGCCTTGGGTAGGGTTGACTGGGGATTGGGTAGGGTTGACTGGAGCTGGGCTTGGGTAGGGTTTACTGGGCCTTGGGTAGGGTTGACTGGGACTGGGCTTGGGTAGGGTTGACTCGAGCTGGGCTTGGGTAGGGTTGACTGGAGCTGGGCTTGGGTAGGGTTGACTGGAGCTGGCCTTGGGTAGGGTTGACTGGAGCTGGACCTGGTTAGGGTTGACTGGCTGGGCCTGGGTAAGGTTGACTGGAGCTGGGTTTGGGTTTGGGTAGGGTTGTTGTAAATGACATTGTCAATGTCATTCCCTGTCTACTTGTAAATGTCAATATACAGTATATTTGTTGTAAATGTTAATATAGTATATTTGTTGTAAATGTTAATATACAGTATAAGGGATTTCCTCATCATCAGACTTCAGAGTCAGAACTCTTTAGAGTGGTTTAGGATTTTGTGGTTGTGTGGTCTTGTTCTTCTATCCTCATGGGGACCTGAAATCCCCAAAAGTCCACACAAGGATAGCAAAACACCCCAAGAGGACAAAGACTATTTTAAGCTTAGAGGTCAGGTTTACAATTAGGGTTAGGGTTAGAATTAAGGTTAAGGTTTAGGGTTACGTTAGAGGGTTACGTTTGGGTTACCATACCATAGGAGTGGAGAGTGTTAGGCTTAGGGTTACCATACCATAGATATGTGTGGAGAGGGAATTCATATCAGATTGTTGACAGGTAGACAGGGAATGAATATCATATTGTTGACAAGAAGACAGGCAATGAATAACAGCTTGTAGACAGGGAATGAATATCAGATTGTTGACAGGTAGACAGGGAATGAATATCAGATTGTTGACAGGTAGACAGGGAATGAATATCAGATTGTTGACAGGTAGACAGGGAATGAATATCAGATTGTTGACAGGTAGACAGGGAATGAATATCAGATTGTTGACAGGTAGACAGGGAATGAATATCAGATTGTTGACAGGTAGACAGGGAATGAATATCAGATTGTTGACAAGAAGACAGGGAATGAATATCAGATTGTTAACAGGTAGACAGGGAAATAATCTCTCTGTTACCCAACCCCCCGCCCTCCTCTTTCCCTCTGTCCTTGTCTCACCTCCTTCTCAGAGTCGTGCCACACCAAGCGGTGCTCCGATCGATGAGACAGCATGCCAGATTGGTCAGGGACGGGCCGCTAAGATGTAAGGACGCTCTTTGGTGTGTGTGTGTGTGTGTGTGTGTGTGTGTGTGTGTGTGTGTGACTCCCTAGATGGGCCATCCTCCTCCGAGCCTGTCTCCCTGTGTGGTGGATGAGTCAGGATCAGCAACAGCCACTCATACCACCTGGCATGCCACACACAAACACAGACACGCACACACCAGGCTGGCAGGCTGTAACGGCTTTCCTCTTCCTCTTCTGAGGAGGAGTAGCAAGGATCGGACCAATATGCAGCGTGGTAAGTGTTCATCCTGGTTTTTAATAAGAACACTGAATAAAACAATAAACGACAATGTGAAAAAAACGAAACAGTTCCGTGTGGAAACAAACACAAAAGTGAAACCAGGCTCCCTAAATATGGTTCTCAATCAGGGACAACGATAGACAGCTGCCTCTGATTGAGAACCATACCAGGCCAAACAACCCACCCAACTCACGGCCTGACCATACTAAAACAAAGACATAATAAAAGACAACCCACCCAACTCACGCCCTGACCATACTAAGACATAACAAAAGAACTAAGGTCAGAACGTGACACAAGCACACACACACACACACGCCCGCCCGCACGCACACACACTGGTACTCCGTGGTTCATTTGGTAGAGCATAGCGCTTGCAACACCAGGATAGTGGGTTCGATTCCCGCTGAGGCCACCCATTCGAAAAATGGATGCACGCATGCCTGTAAGTCACTTTGGATAAAAGTGTCTGCTAGATGTCATACATAATTATATATATTACACACACAAACACACACTCACACTCCTTGGTAGGCCTGGCAGTGGGTATCCCACAGTTCCTAGCGGGGGGCACAGATTTTCCCTGACGCTCACACACTGGCACAAAATGTTAACCCAGCCCAGTCTACAGCTGCTGTAGGGTTAAATCTGGATCCCCTATAATATCTGGTTCCCTCTCCCATCACCCCCAGTCTACAGCTGCTGTAGGGTTAACCCTGGATCCCCTATAATATCTGGTTCCCATCACCCCCAGTCTACAGCTGATGTAGGGTTAACCCTGGATCCCCTATAATATCTGGTTCCCTCTCCCATCACCACCAGTCTACAGCTGCTGTAGGGTTAACCCTGGATCCCCTATAATATCTGTGTCCCATCACCCCCAGTCTACAGCTGCTGTAGGGTTAACCCTGGATCCCCTATAATATCTGGTTCCCATCACCCCCAGTCTACAGCTGATGTAGGGTTAACCCTGGATCCCCTATAATATCTGGTTCCCTCTCCCATCACCCCCAGTCTACAGCTGCTGTAGGGTTAACCCTGGATCCCCTATAATATCTGGTTCCCATCACCCCCAGTCTACAGCTGATGTAGGGTTAACCCTGGATCCCCTATAATATCTGGTTCCCTCTCCCATCACCCCCAGTCTACAGCTGCTGTAGGGTTAAATCTGGATCCTCTATAATATCTGGTTCCCATCACCCCCAGTCTACAGCACACACACACCTCCGTAAAGTGATAGTGTCAGAAAACACACTACATTTACTCTGACCCCTCTCACCCTCACTTTTCCTGGAGGATATTTCAGAAGGTGATAGTAAGGAAAGTTATTCCTGTTATCTACCCCCCTCTCTCTCCCCTTTATCTCTCTCTCTCTCTCTTTCTCTCTCCCCCCTTTATCTCTCTCCCCCCCCCCTCTCTCTCTCTCTCTCTATCCCCCCCTCTCTCTCTCTCTCTCTCTCTCTCTCTCTCTCTCTCTCTCTCTCTCTCTCCCTCTCTCTCTCTCCCTCTCTCTCTCTCTCTCTCTCTCTCTCTCTTTCTCTTTCTCTCTCTCACTCTCTCTATCCCTCTCTCTCTCTCTCTCTCTCTCTCTTTCTTTCTCTCGCTCTCTCTCTTTCTTTCTCTCTCTCTCTCTCTCTCTCTCTCTCTCTCTCTCTCTCTCTCTCTCTCTGTCTCTCTCTCTCTCTCTCTCCCTCGATCTCTATAAGCATACGTAAATGCAGGCATGCAAGGAAACAGCATCACAATAAAACATACTATTGGTGACTACTCCCATAGTGGGGACAGTGTCTGCGTGTTTTCGCTCCTCCCTTGTACTTGATTGATGAATGAAGGTCACTAATTAGGAAGGAACTCCCCTCACCTGGTTGTCTTGGTCTTAATTGAAATGAATAATCAAACATCTGCAGACACTAGGCCATTCACGGAATGAGTTGGACCCCCCTGATAAAGACAATCTAGTGTTCATGGACAGCACAACAGTGACTTTCGTCAAACGCCAAACAACACCAAATCACTCAATCTGCACAACCCTTAGCCACAAGTATTAGAGAGGCCTAAAGACATTGACACTCACAGAAACACTCTCACAGACACTCACAGACACTCACAGACTAATAAGCTTTACTCAAGGACAAACCGCTGCAACAAGCTGCAACACGTTATCTGGATGAAGGAGAGAAACATTCACATGGAGAGAGAAGACCACTCTGTTGTAGTCACACACGCCCGCACAGTGAGACTTACTGATGATACGGTCACTGTATGGGTCTTCATCCTCATCATCCTCCAGGTATGCTGGGAGAAGGGGAGCGAAGGAAAGAAAGAACAGAACAAACAGAACAGGAAAACTATAAGATAAACATGCAGCAACATGACAGTCAGAAAGACAGAAACAGACAAACACATGTATACTGTACAAGCACACAAACACACACACACACACACACACACACACATACACACACACACACACACGCGCGCAAACACATACACACACACAGCACTTGTATGCACGCTACACAAAAACACTGCCCTCCTCCACACTGTTCTGATCATGTCCATACATCCCCCTTCTCTCACTCTCTCTCTCTCTCTCTCTCTCTCGGTTCTGATCATGTCCATAAATCCCCCTTCTCTCTCTCTCTCTGTTCTGATCATGTCCATAAATCCCCCTTCTCTCTCTCTCTCTCTCTCTCTCTCTCTTTCTGTCTGTTCTGATCATGTCCATAAATCCCCCTTCTCTCTCTCTCTCTCTCTCTCTCTGTTCTGATCATGTCCATAAATCCCCCTTCTCTCTCTCTCTCTATCTGTTCTGATCATGTCCATAAATCCCCCTTCTCTCACTCTCTCTCTCTCTGTTCTGATCATGTCCATAAATCCCCCTCTCTCTCTCTCTCTCTCTCTCTCTCTCTCTCTCTCTCTCTCTCTCTCTCTCTCTCTCTCTCTCTCTATTTGTTCTGATCATGTCTGTCCATAAATCCCCCTTCTCTCCCTCTCTCTCTGTCTGTTCTGATCATGTCCATAAATCCCCCTTCTCTCTCTCTCGCTCTCTCTGTTCTGATCATCTCCATAAATCCCCCCTCTCTCTCTCTCGCTCTCTCTGTTCTGATCATCTCCATAAATCCCCCTTCTCTCTCTCTCTCTCTCTCTCTCTGTTCTGATCATCTCCATAAATCCCCCTTCTCTCTCTCTATCTGTTCTGATCATGTCCATAAATCCCCCTTCTCTCTCTCTCTTTCTCTCTGTCTGTTCTGATCATCTCCATAAATCCCCCCTCTCTCTCTCTCGCTCTCTCTGTTCTGATCATCTCCATACATCCCCCTTCTCTCTCTCTCTCTCTCTCTCTCTCTATCTGTTCTGATCATGTCCATAAATCCCCCTTCTCTCTCTCTCTTTCTCTCTGTCTGTTCTGATCATCTCCATAAATCCCCCCTCTCTCTCTCTCGCTCTCTCTGTTCTGATCATCTCCACACATCCCCCTTCTCTCTCTCTCTCTCTCTCTCTCTATCTGTTCTGATCATGTCCATAAATTCCCCTTCTCACTCTCTCTCTCTCTCTCTCTGTTCTGATCATGTCCATAAATCCCCATTCTCTCTCTCTCTCTCTCTGACTGTTCTGATCATCTCCATAAATCCCCCTTCTCTCTCTTTCTCTCTCTTTATCTCTGTTCTGATCATGTCCATAAATCCCCCTTCTCTCTCTCTCTCTCTCTCTTTCTCTCTCTCTCTCTCTCTCTCTCTCTCTCTCTCTCTCTCTATCTGTTCCGATCATGTCCATAAATCCCCCTTCTCTCTCTCTCTCTCTCTCTCTCTCTATCTGTTCTGATCATGTCCATAAATCCCCCTTCTCTCTCTCTTTCTCTATTCTGATCATGTCCATAAATCCCCCTTCTCTCTCTCTCTCTGTTCTGATCATCTCCATAAATCCCCCTTCTCTCTCTCTCTCTGTGTTCTGATAATCTCCATAAATCCCCCTTCTCTCTCTCTCTCTATCTGTTCTGATCATGTTCATAAATCCCCCTTCTCTCTCTCTCTCCTTCTCTCTCTGTTCTGATCATGTCCATAAATCCCCCTTCTCTCTCTCTCTCTCTCTCTCTCTGTTCTGATCATGTCCATAAATCCCCCTTCTCTCCCTCTCTCTATCTGTTCTGATCATGTCCATAAATCCCCCTTCTCTCTCTCTCTCTGTCTGTTCTGGTCATGTCCATAACTCCCCCTTCTCTCTCTCTCTATCTGTTCTGATCATGTCCATAAATCCCCCTTCTCTCTCTCTCTCTCTCTTTCTCTCTGTCTGTTCTGATCATGTCCATAAATCCCCATTCTATCTCTCTCGCTCTCTCTGTTCTGATCATCTCCATAAATCCCCATTCTCTCTCTCTCTATCTGTTCTGATCATGTCCATAAATCCCCCTTCTCTCTCTCTCTCTATCTGTTCTGATCATGTCCATAAATCCCCCTTCTCTCACTCTCTCTCTCTCTGTTCTGATCATGTCCATAAATCCCCCTTCTCTCTCTCTCTCTCTCTCTATTTGTTCTGATCATATCTGTCCATAAATCCCCCTTCTCTCTCTCTCTCTCTGTCTGTTCTGATCATGTCCATAAATCCCCCTTCTCTCTCTCTCGCTCTCTCTGTTCTGATCATCTCCATAAATCCCCCTTCTCTCTCTCTCTCTATCTGTTCTGATCATGTCCATAAATCCCCTTCTCTCTCTCTATCTGTTCTGATCATGTCCATAAATCCCCCTCTCTCTCTCTCTCTCTCTTTCTCTCTGTCTGTTCTGATCATGTCCATAAATCCCCCTTCTCCCTCTCTCGCTCTCTCTGTTCTGATCATCTCCATACACCCCCCTTCTCTCTCTCTCTCTCTCTCTCTCTCTCTCTCTCTCTCTGTTCTGATCATCTCCATAAATCCCCCTTCTCTCTCTCTCTCTCTCTCTCCCTCTCTCTCTCTCTCTCTCTCTCTCTATGTGTGTTCTGATCATGTCTGTCCATAAATCCCCCTTCTCTCTCTCTCTCTCTGTCTGTTCTGAACATGTCCATAAATCCCCCTTCTCTCTCTCTCGCTCTCTCTGTTCTGATCATCGCCATAAATCCCCCTTCTCTCTCTCTCTCTCTATCTGTTCTGATCATGTCCATAAATCCCCCTTCTCTCTCTCTATCTGTTCTGATCATGTCCATAAATCCCCCTTCTCTCTCTCTCTCTCTCTCTTTCTCTCTGTCTGTTCTGATCATGTCAATAAATCCCCCTTCTCTCTCTCTCGCTCTCTCTGTTCTGATCATCTCCATACACCCCCCTTCTCTCTCTCTCTCTCTCTCTATCTGTTCTGATCATGTCCATAAATTCCCCTTCTCTCTCTCTCTCTCTCTCTGTTCTGATCATGTCCATAAATCCCCATTCTCTCTCTCTCTCTCTCTGACTGTTCTGATCATCTCCATAAATCCCCCTTCTCTCTCTTACTCTCTCTTTCTCTCTGTTCTGATCATGTCCATAAATCCCCCTTCTCTCTCTCTCTCTCTCTCTCTCTCTCTCTCTCTTTCGCTCTCTCTCTCTCTCTCTCTCTCTCTCTCTCTCTCTCTCTCTATCTGTTCTGATCATGTCCATAAATCCCCCTCCTCTCTCTCTCTCTCTCTCTCTCTATCTGTTCTGATCATGCCCATAAATCCCCCTTCTCTCTCTCTTTCTCTATTCTGATCGTGTTCATAAATCCCCCTACTCTGTCTCTCTCTCTCTGTTCTGATCATCTCCATAAATCCCCATTCTCTCTCTATCTGTTCTGATCATGTCCATAAATCCCCCTTCTCTCTCTCTCTCTGTGTTCTGATAATCTCCATAAATCCCCCTTCTCTCTCTCTCTCTATCTGTTCTGATCAAGTTCATAAATCCCCCTTCTCTCTCTCTCTCTCTGACTGTTCTGATCATGTCCATAAATCCCCCTTCTCTCTCTCTCTTTCTCTGTTCTGATCATGTCCATAAATACCCCTTCTCTCTCTCTCTCTCTCTCTCTCTCTCTCTCTCTCTCTGTTCTGATAAGGTCCATAAATCACCCTTCTCTCCCTCTCTCTATCTGTTCTGATCATGTCCATAAATCCCCCTTCTCTCTCTCTCTCTGTCTGTTCTGGTCATGTCCATAACTCCCCCTTCTCTCTCTCTCTATCTGTTCTGATCATGTCCATAAATCCCCCTTCTCTCTCTCTCTGTTCTGATCATGTCCATAAATCCCCCTTCTCTCCCTCTCTCTGTCTGTTCTGATCATGTCCATAAATCCCCCTTCTCTCTCTCTCTCTCTCTATCTGTTCTGATCATGTCCATAAATTCCCCTTCTCTCTCTCTCTCTCTGTTCTGATCATGTCCATAAATCCCCATTCTCTCTCTCTCTCTCTGACTGTTCTGATCATCTCCATAAATCCCCCTTCTCTCTCTTTCTCTCTCTTTCTCTCTGTTCTGATCATGTCCATAAATCCCCCTTCTCTCTCTCTCTCTCTCTCTCTCTCTCTCTCTCTCTCTCTCTCTCTCTCTCTCTCTCTCTATCTGTTCTGATCATGTCCATAAATCCCCCCCCTCTCTCTCTCTCTCTCTCTCTCTCTCTCTCTCTCTCTCTCTCTATCTGTTCTGATCATGTCCATAAATCCCCCTTCTCTCTCTCTTTCTCTATTCTGATCATGTCCATAAATCCCCCTTCTCTCTCTCTCTCTCTCTCTCTGTTCTGATCATCTCCATAAATCCCCCTTCTCTCTCTATCTGTTCTGATCATGTCCATACATCCCCCTTCTCTCTCTCTCTCTCTGACTGTTCTGATCATGTCCATAAATCCCCCTTCTCTCCCTCTCTCTATCTGTTCTGATCATGTCCATAAATCACCCTTCTCTCTCTCTCTCTGTCTGTTCTGGCCATGTCCATAACTCTCCCTTCTCTCTCTCTCTATCTGTTCTGATCATGTCCATAGAACCCCCTTCTCTCTCTCTCTGTTCTGATCATGTCCATAAATCCCCCTTCTCTCCCTCTCTCTGTCTGTTCTGATCATGTCCATAAATCCCCCTTCTCTCTCTCTCTCTGTCTGTTCTGATCATGTCCATAAATCCCCCTTCTCTCCCTCTCTCTATCTGTTCTGATCATGTCCATAAATCCCCCTTCTCTCTATCTCTCTATCTGTTCTGATCATTTCCATAAATCCCCCTTCTCTCTCTCTCTCTGTCTGTTCTGGTCATGTCCATAACTCCCCCTTCTCTCTCTCTCTATCTGTTCTGATCATGTCCATAAAACCCCCTTCTCTCTCTCTCTGTTCTGATCATGTCCATAAATCCCCCTTCTCTCTCTCTCTCTCTCTGTTCTGATCATCTCCATACATTCCCCTTCTCTCTCTCTCTCTCTGTCTGTTCTGGTCATGTCCATAACTCCCCCTTCTCTCTCTCTCTATCTGTTCTGATCATGTCCATAAAACCCCCTTCTCTCTCTCTCTCTGTTCTGATCATGTCCTTCAATCCCCTTCTCTCTCTCTCCCTCTGTCTGTTCTGATCATGTACTGTACATAAATCCCCCTTCTCTCTCTCCCTCTGTCTGTTCTGATCATGTACTGTACATAAATCCCCCTTCTCTCTCTCTCCCTCTGTCTGTTCTGATCATGTACTGTACATAAATCCCCCTTCTCTCTCTCTCCCTCTGTCTGTTCTGATCATGTACTGTACATAAATCCCCCTTCTCTCTCCCTCTGTCTGTTCAGATCAAAACTCTGCTGTACAACAGCACACTGTTATAAAGGAGGGTTATAGTCTGCTACCCTCCATACCTTAGCAACCTGAGTCAGAGAGAACTGGTGTTGCTGTGTAGTGTTGTTTAACACATAAAGTGGATGTGTGTGGTGTGTGTGCTTCAGTATGTGCTTCAGTATGTGTGTTTAGGTGTGTGCATTTAAGTCTATGTCGTTACAGGCCTCTCAGTACCTCTCTTTGGCTCCCGAGTGGCAGAGCAGTCTAAGTCTAAGGCAAGGCATCTCAGTGCTAGAGGTGTCACAACAGACCCTGGTTCGATCCCGCGCTGTATCACAACCATCCGTGATCGGGAGTCCACAATAGGGCGGCACACATTTATCAGAGTTAGCAGAGGGTTTTGCCGGGGAAGGTCGTCATTGAAAAATAAGAATTTGTTCTTAACTGACTTGCCAGTGAAATAAAGGTAAAGAACTAAAGACAAAATACCTCTCTAGGACCTGTTATAACACGTCTCACCCCGGCCTGTCTGCATTACAGTCTGTTATAACACGTCTCACCCCGGCCTCTCTGCATTACAGTCTGTTATAACACGTCTCACCCCGGCCTGTCTGCATTACAGTCTGTTATAACACGTCTCACCCCGGCCTGTCTGCATTACAGTCTGTTATAACACCACGTCTCACCAAGGCCTGTCTGCATTACAGTCTGTTATAACACGTCTCACCCCGGCCTGTCTGCATTACAGTCTGTTATAACACGTCTCACCCCGGCCTGTCTGCATTACAGTCTGTTATAACACGTCTCACCCCGGCCTGTCTGCATTACAGTCTGTTATAACACGTCTCACCCCGGCCTGTCTGCATTACAGTCTGTTATAACACGTCTCACCCCGGCCTGTCTGCATTACAGTCTGTTATAACACGTCTCACCCCGGCCTGTCTGCATTACAGTCTGTTATAACACGTCTCACCCCGGCCTGTCTGCATTACAGTCTGTTATAACACGTCTCACCCCGGCCTGTCTGTTATAACACGTCTCACCCCGGCCTGTCTGCATTACAGTCTGTTATAACACGTCTCACCCCGGCCTGTCTGCATTACAGTCTGTTATAACACGTCTCACCCCGGCCTGTCTGCATTACAGTCTGTTATAACACGTCTCACCCCGGCCTGTCTGCATTACAGTCTGTTATAACACGTCTCACCCCGGCCTGTCTGTTATACCACGTCTCACCCCGGCCTGTCTGCATTACAGTCTGTTATAACACGTCTCACCCCGGCCTGTCTGCATTACAGTCTGTTATAACACGTCTCACCCCGGCCTGTCTGCATTACAGTCTGTTATAACACGTCTCACCCCGGCCTGTCTGCATCACAGTCTGTTATAACACCACGTCTCACCCCGGCCTGTCTGTTATAACACGTCTCACCCCGGCCTGTCTGCATTACAGTCTGTTATAACACGTCTCACCCCGGCCTGTCTGTTATAACACGTCTCACCCCGGCCTGTCTGCATTACAGTCTGTTATAACACGTCTCAACCCGGCCTGTCTGCATTACAGTCTGTTATAACACGTCTCACCCGGCCTGTCTGCATTACAGTCTGTTGTAACACGTCTCACCCCGGCCTGTCTGCATTACAGTCTGTTATAACACGTCTCACCCCGGCCTGTCTGCATTACAGTCTGTTATAACACAACGTCTCACCCCGGCCTGTCTGCATTACAGTCTGTTATAACACGTCTCACCCGGCCTGTCTGCATTACAGTCTGTTATAACACCACGTCTCACCCCGGCCTGTCTGCATTACAGTCTGTTATAACACCACGTCTCACCCCGGCCTGTCTGCATTACAGTCTGTTATAACACCACGTCTCACCCCGGCCTGTCTGCATTACAGTCTGTTATAACACCACGTCTCACCCCGGCCTGTCTGCATTACAGTCTGTTATAACACCACATCTCACCCCGGCCTGTCTGCATTACAGTCTGTTATAACACCACGTCTCACCCCGGCCTGTCTGCATTACAGTCTGTTATAACACCACGTCTCACCCCGGCCTGTCTGCATTACAGTCTGTTATAACACCACGTCTCACCCCGGCCTGTCTGCATTACAGTCTGTTATAACACCACGTCTCACCCCGGCCTGTCTGCATTACAGTCTGTTATAACACCACGTCTCACCCCGGCCTGTCTGCATTACAGTCTGTTATAACACGTCTCACCCGGCCTGTCTGCATTACAGTCTGTTATAACACCACGTCTCACCCCGGCCTGTCTGCATTACAGTCTGTTATAACACCACGTCTCACCCCGGCCTGTCTGCATTACAGTCTGTTATAACACCACGTCTCACCCCGGCCTGTCTGCATTACAGTCTGTTATAACACCACGTCTCACCCCGGCCTGTCTGCATTACAGTCTGTTATAACACCACGTCTCACCCCGGCCTGTCTGCATTACAGTCTGTTATAACACATCTCACCCCGGCCTGTCTGCATTACAGTCTGTTATAACACCACGTCTCACCCGGCCTGTCTGCATTACAGTCTGTTATAACACCACGTCTCACCCCGGCCTGTCTGCATTACAGTCTGTTATAACACGTCTCACCCCGGCCTGTCTGCATTACAGTCTGTTATAACACCACGTCTCACCCCGGCCTGTCTGCATTACAGTCTGTTATAACACGTCTCACCCCGGCCTGTCTGCATTACAGTCTGTTATAACACCACGTCTCATCCCGGCCTGTCTGCATCACAGTCTGTTATAACGCGTCTCACCCCGGCCTGTCTGCATTACAGTCTGTTATAACACCACGTCTCACCCCGGCCTGTCTGTATTACAGTCTGTTATAACACGTCTCACCCCGGCCTGTCTGCATTACAGTCTGTTATAACACCACGTCTCACCCCGGCCTGTCTGCATTACAGTCTGTTATAACACGTCTCACCCCGGCCTGTCTGCATTACAGTCTGTTATAACACCACGTCTCACCCCGGCCTGTCTGCATTACAGTCTGTTATAACACCACGTCTCACCCCGGCCTGTCTGCATTACAGTCTGTTATAACACCACGTCTCACCCCGGCCTGTCTGCATTACAGTCTGTTATAACACCACGTCTCACCCCGGCCTGTCTGCATTACAGTCTGTTATAACACCACGTCTCACCCCGGCCTGTCTGTTATAACACCACGTCTCACCCCGGCCTGTCTGCATTACAGTCTGTTATAACACCACGTCTCACCCCGGCCTGTCTGCATTACAGTCTGTTATAACACGTCTCACCCGGCCTGTCTGCATTACAGTCTGTTATAACACCACGTCTCACCCCGGCCTGTCTGCATTACAGTCTGTTATAACACCACGTCTCACCCCGGCCTGTCTGCATTACAGTCTGTTATAACACGTCTCACCCGGCCTGTCTGCATTACAGTCTGTTATAACACCACGTCTCACCCCGGCCTGTCTGTATTACAGTCTGTTATAACACGTCTCACCCCGGCCTGTCTGTATTACAGTCTGTTATAACACGTCTCACCCCGGCCTGTCTGCATCACAGTCTGTTATAACACCACGTCTCACCCCGGCCTGTCTGTTATAACACGTCTCACCCCGGCCTGTCTGCATTACAGTCTGTTATAACACGTCTCACCCCGGCCTGTCTGTTATAACACGTCTCACCCCGGCCTGTCTGCATTACAGTCTGTTATAACACGTCTCAACCCGGCCTGTCTGCATTACAGTCTGTTATAACACGTCTCACCCGGCCTGTCTGCATTACAGTCTGTTGTAACACGTCTCACCCCGGCCTGTCTGCATTACAGTCTGTTATAACACGTCTCACCCCGGCCTGTCTGCATTACAGTCTGTTATAACACAACGTCTCACCCCGGCCTGTCTGCATTACAGTCTGTTATAACACGTCTCACCCGGCCTGTCTGCATTACAGTCTGTTATAACACCACGTCTCACCCCGGCCTGTCTGCATTACAGTCTGTTATAACACCACGTCTCACCCCGGCCTGTCTGCATTACAGTCTGTTATAACACCACGTCTCACCCCGGCCTGTCTGCATTACAGTCTGTTATAACACCACGTCTCACCCCGGCCTGTCTGCATTACAGTCTGTTATAACACCACATCTCACCCCGGCCTGTCTGCATTACAGTCTGTTATAACACCACGTCTCACCCCGGCCTGTCTGCATTACAGTCTGTTATAACACCACGTCTCACCCCGGCCTGTCTGCATTACAGTCTGTTATAACACCACGTCTCACCCCGGCCTGTCTGCATTACAGTCTGTTATAACACCACGTCTCACCCCGGCCTGTCTGCATTACAGTCTGTTATAACACCACGTCTCACCCCGGCCTGTCTGCATTACAGTCTGTTATAACACGTCTCACCCGGCCTGTCTGCATTACAGTCTGTTATAACACCACGTCTCACCCCGGCCTGTCTGCATTACAGTCTGTTATAACACCACGTCTCACCCCGGCCTGTCTGCATTACAGTCTGTTATAACACCACGTCTCACCCCGGCCTGTCTGCATTACAGTCTGTTATAACACCACGTCTCACCCCGGCCTGTCTGCATTACAGTCTGTTATAACACCACGTCTCACCCCGGCCTGTCTGCATTACAGTCTGTTATAACACATCTCACCCCGGCCTGTCTGCATTACAGTCTGTTATAACACCACGTCTCACCCGGCCTGTCTGCATTACAGTCTGTTATAACACCACGTCTCACCCCGGCCTGTCTGCATTACAGTCTGTTATAACACGTCTCACCCCGGCCTGTCTGCATTACAGTCTGTTATAACACCACGTCTCACCCCGGCCTGTCTGCATTACAGTCTGTTATAACACGTCTCACCCCGGCCTGTCTGCATTACAGTCTGTTATAACACCACGTCTCACCCCGGCCTGTCTGCATCACAGTCTGTTATAACGCGTCTCACCCCGGCCTGTCTGCATTACAGTCTGTTATAACACCACGTCTCACCCCGGCCTGTCTGTATTACAGTCTGTTATAACACGTCTCACCCCGGCCTGTCTGCATTACAGTCTGTTATAACACCACGTCTCACCCCGGCCTGTCTGCATTACAGTCTGTTATAACACGTCTCACCCCGGCCTGTCTGCATTACAGTCTGTTATAACACCACGTCTCACCCCGGCCTGTCTGCATTACAGTCTGTTATAACACCACGTCTCACCCCGGCCTGTCTGCATTACAGTCTGTTATAACACCACGTCTCACCCCGGCCTGTCTGCATTACAGTCTGTTATAACACCACGTCTCACCCCGGCCTGTCTGCATTACAGTCTGTTATAACACCACGTCTCACCCCGGCCTGTCTGTTATAACACCACGTCTCACCCCGGCCTGTCTGCATTACAGTCTGTTATAACACCACGTCTCACCCCGGCCTGTCTGCATTACAGTCTGTTATAACACGTCTCACCCGGCCTGTCTGCATTACAGTCTGTTATAACACCACGTCTCACCCCGGCCTGTCTGCATTACAGTCTGTTATAACACCACGTCTCACCCCGGCCTGTCTGCATTACAGTCTGTTATAACACCACGTCTCACCCCGGCCTGTCTGCATTACAGTCTGTTATAACACCACGTCTCACCCCGGCCTGTCTGCATTACAGTCTGTTATAACACCACGTCTCACCCCGGCCTGTCTGCATTACAGTCTGTTATAACACCACGTCTCACCCCGGCCTGTCTGCATTACAGTCTGTTATAACACCACGTCTCACCCCGGCCTGTCTGCATTACAGTCTGTTATAACACCACGTCTCACCCCGGCCTGTCTGCATTACAGTCTGTTATAACACCACGTCTCACCCCGGCCTGTCTGCATTACAGTCTGTTATAACACCACGTCTCACCCCGGCCTGTCTGCATTACAGTCTGTTATAACACATCTCACCCCGGCCTGTCTGCATTACAGTCTGTTATAACACCACGTCTCACCCCGGCCTGTCTGCATTACAGTCTGTTATAACACCACGTCTCACCCCGGCCTGTCTGCATTACAGTCTGTTATAACACGTCTCACCCCGGCCTGTCTGCATTACAGTCTGTTATAACACCACGTCCCCCCCCGGCCTGTCTGCATTACATTCTGTTATAACACGTCTCACCCCGGCCTGTCTGCATTACAGTCTGTTATAACACCACGTCTCACCCCGGCCTGTCTGCATCACAGTCTGTTATAACGCGTCTCACCCCGGCCTGTCTGCATTACAGTCTGTTATAACACCACGTCTCACCCCGGCCTGTCTGTATTACAGTCTGTTATAACACGTCTCACCCCGGCCTGTCTGCATTACAGTCTGTTATAACACCACGTCTCACCCCGGCCTGTCTGCATTACAGTCTGTTATAACACGTCTCACCCCGGCCTGTCTGCATTACAGTCTGTTATAACACCACGTCTGACCCCGGCCTGTCTGCATCACAGTCTGTTATAACACGTCTCACCCCGGCCTGTCTGCATTACAGTCTGTTATAACACCACGTCTCACCCCGGCCTGTCTGTTATAACACCACGTCTCACCCCGGCCTGTCTGTTATAACACGTCTCACCAAGGCCTGTCTGCATTACAGTCTGTTATAACACCACGTCTCACCCCGGCCTGATTGTTATAACACGTCTCACCCCGGCCTGTCTGCATTACAGTCTGTTATAACACGTCTCACCCCAGCCTGTCTGCATTACAGTCTGTTATAACACGTCTCACCCCGGCCTGTCTGCATCACAGTCTGTTATAACACGTCTCACCCCAGCCTGTCTGCATTACAGTCTGTTATAACACGTCTCACCCCGGCCTGTCTGCATTACAGTCTGTTATAACACGTCTCACCCCAGCCTGTCTGCATTACAGTCTGTTATAACACGTCTCACCCCGGCCTGTCTGCATTACAGTCTGTTATAACACGTCTCACCCCGGCCTGTCTGCATTACAGTCTGTTATAACACGTCTCACCCCGGCCTGTCTGCATTACAGTCTGTTATAACACCACGTCTCACCCCGGCCTGTCTGCATTACAGTCTGTTATAACACCACGTCTCACCAAGGCCTGTCTGCATCACAGTCTGTTATAACACCACGTCTCACCCCGGCCTGTCTGTTATAACACCACGTCTCACCCCGGCCTGTCTGGTATAACACGTCTCACCCCGGCCTGTCTGCATCACAGTCTGTTATAACACCACGTCTCACCCCGGCCTGTCTGTTATACCACGTCTCACCCCGGCCTGTCTGCATTACAGTCTGTTATAACACGTCTCACCCCGGCCTGTCTGCATTACAGTCTGTTATAACCGACAAAGAGAGAGAGAGAGAAGGGGGATTCATGGACATGATCAGAACAAACACACAGAGAGAGAGAAGGGGGATTATGGACATAATCAGAGAGAGAGAGAGAGAGAGAGAGAGACTGGTGGGTACAGAGAGAGAGAGACTGGTGGGTACAGAGAGAGAGAGAGAGACTGGTGGGTACAGAGAGAGAAAGAGAGAGAGAGAGAGGGAGAGAGAGAGAGAGAGAGAGATCAAAACGGAGAGAGAGAGGGTCAGAGAGAGTGAGATCGAGAGAGACTGGTGGGTACAGAGAGAGAGAGAGAGAGAGAGAGACTGGTGGGTACAGAGAGAGAGAGACTGGTGGGTACAGAGAGAGAGAGACTGGTGGGTACAGAGAGAGAGAGAGAGACTGGTGGGTACAGAGAGAGAAAGAGAGAGAGAGAGAGGGAGAGAGAGAGAGAGAGA
>NC_092160.1:28477218-28532218 GCF_045791955.1 Oncorhynchus clarkii lewisi | reverse complement strand
GCCTAAGCTAGGTCTAAGTTTTTTATACGTTTCGAGGAATGGAGAAATATGTGCTCCTATCTGACATATAGTAGGCTGCTGGCTTTGATGGGTCATTTTATCTATTTCATATATAAATATACAAAAATATATGTGGGGGATTGGAAATTATGCAGACAACTACATTGATGAATGTCACAATCTATCTTCAATATTAAAGCTGATCTACACCCCCCTAAAAAATCAAAATAACTAACAGATTTGCTCATAACCTTTTTTTCTTAAATTAATCTCCTTCTCCCTCCCAGTCTCTGTCTCTCTTTGTCTCTCTCCCTCCCAGTCTCTGTCTCTCTCTCTCTCCGTCCCAGTCTCTGTCTCTCTCCCCCCCAGTCTATGTCTCTCTCTCTCTCCCTCCCCCTCTCTGTCTCTCTCTCCCTCCCAGTCTCTGTCTCTCTCCCTCCCAGTCTCTCTCTCTCTCTCTCCCTCTCAGTCTCTGTCTCTCTCCCTCCCCCTCTCTGTCTATCTCTGTCTCTCTCTGTTTCTCTCCCCCCCCTCTCTGTCTCTCTCTTCCTCCCCCTGTCTGTCTCTCACCCTCCCCCTCTCTGTCTCTCTCCCTCCCCCTCTCTGTCTCTCTCCCTCCCCCTCTCTGTCTCTCTCCCTCCCCCTCTCTGTCTCTCTCCCTTCCTATCTGTCTCTCTCCCTTCCCCTCTCTGTCTCTCTCTCCCCCTCTCTGTCTCTCTCCCTTCCCCTCTCGGTCTCTGTCTCTCTCCCTCCCCCTCTCTGTCTCTCTCCCTTCCCTTCTCTGTCTCTCTCCTTACTCATCTCTGTCTCTCTCCCTCCCCCTCTGTCTCTCTCCCTTCCCTTCTCTGTCTCTCTCCCTTCCCCTCTATGCCTCTCTCCCTCCCCCTCTCTGTATCTCTCCCTCCCCCTCTATGTCTCTCTCCCTCCTTGTCTCTGTCTGTCTCTCTCCCTTCCCCTCTCTGTCTCTCTCTCTCTCCATTTCCCCCTCTCTCATGTTATGCATTGTTTTTATCCACATAACACTGCAAAATAGATTTAAAGGTGTGATCCGTAAGATGTCTAACTACTCTTTATTCAAGTCAACCATTGAATTAAACCATGTGATATTTTGAAGAATATTACATTATTCTGATAGCAAATGATTACATCGTTACATTTTAGATGTCCTCCCACAAGACCTTGAAAAATCCTCCTGTTTGCCCTATGTTAGAGAGTGTGTGGGGGCGTGTGTGTGCATGCGTGCGTGCGTGCGTGTGTGTGTGTGTGTGTATGTGTGTGTGCGTGTGTGAGTGAGAGAGAGAATCTACAGTTGATATTTACAGCTCAGAGATTAGTCTTGCAATCAGCCACAAAGCAATTATCAGCCAGCCAAATGAAACCATCACCTCTCAGAAAGGTGTTTCTCTATGTGTTTCAAAGATAATGTGTGTGTGCACGTGTGTGTGTGTGTGTGTGTGTGTGTGTGTGTGTGTGTGTGTGTGTGTGTATGTGTGTGTTATGCATATCTGTTTTCCTCTGTATGTCTCCATGTGTTTGATAGGTGTTAGTTTGATGGCTGCTACAGAAACGAAGCTGGAAAGATGTTTCCGATGTCTCTGACGACAGTGCTCTCCAAGACTCTGTTGTGAGACTTCAACTAATCACATAGTTTTTATTACGTCCACTCTTCATTAACCTCTATCGACACGTCAGACGCAGCTGTGGAAAGGTTTATGATGACACACACACACACACACACACACACACACACACACACACACACACACACACACACACACACACACACACACACACACACACACACACAAGGTGAAATAGTTTTATTAAATAAAAACACGTCATGATCAATCTGACAAACATGTGAGATCTCTTCATGATGAAGATGAG
This sequence comes from Oncorhynchus clarkii lewisi, assembly GCF_045791955.1. Classification (NCBI taxonomy): domain Eukaryota; kingdom Metazoa; phylum Chordata; class Actinopteri; order Salmoniformes; family Salmonidae; genus Oncorhynchus; species Oncorhynchus clarkii. Next base: position 28,530,331 of record NC_092160.1, on the reverse strand, counting down.
ACATTATTTATGAAGGTTTCACAATAGCCAACAGAGTCCAGATCCTTATAATCAATCAATCAATCAATCAATCAATCAATCAATCATGGACCACACCAGATTGCCAGAAACATAGGGTCTCCCGAGTAGCGCAGCGGTCTAAGGCACTGCATCGCAGTGCTTGAGGCTTCACTACAGACACCCTGGTTCAAATCCAGGCTGTATCACAACCAGCCATGATTGGGAGTACCATTGGGCGGTGCACAATTGGCCCAGCGTTTTCCGGGTTTGGACGGGTCATTGTAAATAAGAATTTGTTCTTTTTGACATGCCTAGTTAAATAAAAATCCACAGGAGTTGTGTGGTGCAATTTCCTCTTCCCAACCAAACAGTCCTTCATTCAACTTCCTCTTCCCAACCAAACAGTCCTTCATTCAACTTCCTCTTCCCAACCAAACAGTCCTTCACTCAACTTCCTCTTCCTAACCAAACAGTCCTTCATTCAACTTCCTCTTCCCAACCAAACAGTCCTTCACTCAACTTCCTCTTACTAACCGCACAGTCCTTCACTCAACTTCCTCTTACTAACCGCACAGTCCTTCACTCAACTTCCTCTTACTAACCGCACAGTCCTTCACTCAACTTCCTCTTACTAACCGCAAAGTCCTTCACTCAACTTCCTCTTACTAACCACACGGTCCTTCATTCAACTTCCTCTTCCCAACCAATCAGTCCTTCACTCAACTTCCTCTTCCCAACCAAACAGTCCTTCACTCAACTTCCCCTTCCCCCCACTCAGTCCTTCACTCAACTTCCCCTTCCCACCCGCACAGTCCTTCATTCAACTTCCTCTTACTAACCGCACAGTCCTTCACTCCACTTCCTCTTACTAACCGCACAGTCCTTCACTCAACTTCCCCTTCCCCCCCACTCAGTCCTTCACTCAACTTCCCCTTCCCCCCACTCAGTCCTTCACTCAACTTCCCCTTCCCACCCGCACAGTCCTTCATTCAACTTCCTCTTACTAACCGCACAGTCCTTCACTCCACTTCCTCTTACTAACCGCACAGTCCTTCACTCAACTTCCTCTTCCCAACCAAACAGTCCTTCACTCAACTTCCCCTTCCCCCCACTCAGTCCTTCACTCAACTTCCCCTTCCCACCCGCACAGTCCTTCATTCAACTTCCTCTTACTAACCGCACAGTCCTTCACTCCACTTCCTCTTACTAACCACACAGTCCTTCACTCAACTTCCTCTTCCCAACCAAACAGTCCTTCACTCAACTTCCTCTTACTAACCGCACAGTCCTTCACTCAACTTCCCCTTCCCACCCGCACAGTCCTTCACTCAACTTCCTCTTCCCAACCAAACAGTCCTTCAGTCAACTTCCTCTTCCCACCCGCACAGTCCTTCACTCAACTTCCCCTTCCCACCCGCACAGCCCTTCATTCAACTTCCTCTTACTAACCGCACAGTCCTTCACTCAACTTCCTCTTACTAACCGCACAGTCCTTCACTCAACTTCCCCTTCCCAACCAAACAGTCCTTCACTCAACTTCCTCTTACTAACCGCACAGTCCTTCACTCAACTTCCCCTTCCCACCCGCACAGTCCTTCACTCAACTTCCTCTTCCCAACCAAACAGTCCTTCACTCAACTTCCTCTTCCCCCTCGCACAGTCCTTCACGCAACTTCCTCTTCCCAACCAAACAGTCCTTCACTCAACTTCCTCTTACTAACCGCAGAGTCCTTCACTCAACTTCCTCTTCCCAACCAAACAGTCCTTCACTCAACTTCCTCTTCCCAACCAAACAGTCCTTCACTCAACTTCCTCTTCCCAACCAAACAGTCCTTCACGCAACTTCCTCTTCCCAACCAAACAGTCCTTCACTCAACTTCCTCTTACTAACCGCAGAGTCCTTCACTCAACTTCCTCTTCCCAACCAAACAGTCCTTCACTCAACTTCCTCTTACTAACCGCACAGTCCTTCACTCAACTTCCTCTTCCCAACCAAACAGTCCTTCACACAACTTCCTCTTACTAACCGCACAGTCCTTCACTCAACTTCCCCTTCCCCCTCGCACAGTCCTTCACTCAACTTCCCATTCCCACCCGCACAGTCCTTCACTCAACTTCCTCTTACTAACCAAACAGTCCTTCACTCAACTTCCTCTTACTAACCGCACAGTCCTTCACTCAACTTCCCCTTCCCACCTGCACAGTCCTTCACTCAACTTCCCCTTCCCACCCGCACAGTCCTTCACTCAACTTCCTCTTCCAAACCGCACAGTCCTTCATTCGATCTCACACTTTCTCACACTCTTTCCATCCCGACCTCACCCTATCCCGACTTCACCCAATCCCAACCTCACCCTATCCCTGACCTCACCCTATCCCAACCTATCCCTGACTTCACCCTATCCCGACCTCACCCTATCCCTGACCTCACACTATCCCCCGACTTCACCCTATCCCAACTTCAACCTATCCCAACCTCACCCTATCCCCGACCTCACCCTATCCCCGACCTCACCCTATCCCGACCTCACCCTATCCCCGACCCCACCCTACCCCCGACCTCACCCTACCCCCGACCTCACCCTATCCCCGACCTCACCCTATCCCAACCTCACCCTATCCCGACCTCACCCTATCCCGATCTCACCCTATCCCTGACCTCACCCTATCTCCGACCTCACCCTATCCCCAACCTCACCCTATCCTCGATCTCACCCTATCCCCGACCTCACCCTATCCCGACCTCACCCTATCCTCGACGTCACCCTATCCAGACCTCACCCTATCCCTGACCTCATACTATCCCGACCTCACCCTATCCCAACCTCACCCTATCCCAACCTCACCCTACCCCGACCTCACCCTATCCCCGACCTCACTCTATCCCGACCTCACCCTATCCCAACCTCACCCTATCCCCGCCCTCACCCTATCCCCGCCCTCACCCTATCCCCGCCCTCAACCTATCCCAACCTCACCCTATCCCAACCTCACCCTATCCCAACCTCACCCTATTCCAACCTCACCCTATCCCTGCCCTCACCCTATCCCAACCTCACCCTCCCAGTCAACCAACCAACAATTCAAATTAATCAATATCTCTCCTACCTGATTCATGATCAGACTTGTAGTCATTGTCTGAGTCAGTGAGTGTGAGCACTGAGTTTTCTCTGCTGGACAATCCTGAGCTGTGTCTGCTCTTCACTCCTCCTCCTGGTCCTCCTACTGTTCCTCCTCCCCACAGCTGAATGGCTCTCTCTGGGGACAGGTGCCCCTCTGGGTCAGAGTCTGCATCAGGGTCTGACCCCGCGCTGAGGGAGTAGCCCCTCTGGAGCAGGCCCATCTCAGGACAGTAGGTTGGGGCTGCAGGGTGAACAGGCGCTGGGTCGCAAACACCAAGTTCAGCCAGCGTGTGGAAGTGACCGCCTGTGTGAGAGAAAGGAGTGTGTGTCATGGCATGCACTAGTTCAAGGATTCAAGCAGGCAAGCAAGCACAAACGCACGCAGTAAGCATAAACACAGCCTGTTAACTCTGGCGATAGAAGGTTAAGGTACAGAATGACTCAGGATATCTGAGATGAGGAACTGTCTTTGCATACTTCCATCCTATACTGTTCCTGTTCCTACACAGTTCCAGTTCCTATACTGTTATTGTTCCTATACTGTTCCTGTTCCTATACTGTTATTGTTCCTATACTGCTATTGTTCCTATACTGTTCCTGTTCCTATACTGTTCCATTTCCTATACTGTTATTGTTCCTATATTCTTCCTGTTCCTATACTGTTATTGTTCCTATACTGTTCCTGTTCCTATACTGTTATTGTTCCTATACTGTTCCTGTTCCTATACTGTTCCTGTTCCTATACTGTTACTGTTCCTATACTGTTCCTGTTCCTATACTGTTCCTGTTCCTATACTGTTCCTGTTCCTATACTGTTATTGTTCCTGTACTGTTCCTGTTCCTATACTGTTATTGTTCCTATACTGTTCCTGTTCCTATACTGTTCCTGTTCCTATACTGTTCCTGTTCCTATACTGTTCCTGTTCCTATACTGTTATTGTTCCTGTACTGTTCCTGTTCCTATACTGTTATTGTTCCTATACTGTTATTGTTCCTGTACTGTTCCTGTTCCTATACTGTTCCAGTTCCTATACTGTTATTGTTCCTATACTGTTCCTGTTCCTATACTGTTCCAGTTCCTATGCTGTTATTGTTCCTATACTCTTCCTGTTCCTATACTGTTACTGTTCCTATACTGTTCCAGTTCCTATACTGTTACTGTTCCTATACTGCTCCTATACTGTTCCTGTTCATAAACTGTTCCTGTTCCTACACTGTTTCTAGACTGTTCTTGTTCCTACACTGTTTCTAGACTGTTCTTGTTCCTATACTGTTCACGTTCATATAATATTTCAATACTGTTCCTGTTCCATTTATCCGGAGGCTGCATTCATTGTAGCTGGGGATTTTAACAAGGCTAATCTGAAAACAAGACTCCCTAAATTTTATCAGCATATCGATTGCGCAACCAGAGGTGGAAAGACCTTGGATCATTGTTACTCTAACTTCCGCGACGCATATAAGGCCCTGCCCCGCCCCCCTTTCGGAAAAGCTGACCACGACTCCATTTTGTTGATCCCTGCCTACAGACAGAAACTAAAACAAGAGGCTCCCACGCTGAGGTCTGTCCAACGCTGGTCCGACCAAGCTGACTCCACACTCCAAGACTGCTTCCATCACGTGGACTGGGACATGTTTTGTATTGCGTCAGACAACAACATTGACGAATACGCTGATTCGGTGTGCGAGTTCATTAGAACGTGCGTTGAAGATGTCGTTCCCATAGCAACGATTAAAACATTCCCTAACCAGAAACCGTGGATTGATGGCAGCATTCGCGTGAAACTGAAAGCGCGAACCACTGCTTTTAATCAGGGCAAGGTGTCTGGTAAAATGACCGAATACAAACAGTGCAGCTATTCCCTCCGCAAGGCTATCAAACAAGCTAAGCGTCAGTACAGAGACAAAGTAGAATCTCAATTCAACGGCTCAGACACAAGAGGCATGTGGCAGGGTCTACAGTCAATCACGGACTACAGGAAGAAATCCAGCCCAGTCACGGACCAGGATGTCCTGCTCCCAGGCAGACTAAATAACTTTTTTGCCCGCTTTGAGGACAATACAGTGCCACTGACACGGCCTGCAACGAAAACATGCGGTCTCTCCTTCACTGCAGCCGAGGTGAGTAAGACATTTAAACGTGTTAACCCTCGCAAGGCTGCAGGCCCAGACGGCATCCCCAGCCGCGCCATCAGAGCATGCGCAGACCAGCTGGCCGGTGTGTTTACGGACATATTCAATCAATCCCTATACCAGTCTGCTGTTCCCACATGCTTCAAGAGGGCCACCATTGTTCCTGTTCCCAAGAAAGCTAAGGTAACTGAGCTAAACGACTACCGCCCCGTAGCACTCACTTCCGTCATCATGAAGTGCTTTGAGAGACTAGTCAAGGACCATATCACCTCCACCCTACCTGACACCCTAGACCCACTCCAATTTGCTTACCGCCCAAATAGGTCCACAGATGATGCAATCTCAACCACACTGCACACTGACCTAACCCATCTGGACAAGAGGAATACCTATATGAGAATGCTGTTCATTGACTACAGCTCGGCATTCAACACCATAGTACCCTCCAAGCTCGTCATCAAGCTCGAGACCCTGGGTCTCGACCCCGCCCTGTGCAACTGGGTACTGGACTTCCTGACGGGCCGCCCCCAGGTGGTGAGGGTAGGTAACAACATCTCCTCCCCGCTGATCCTCAACACTGGGGCCCCACAAGGATGCGTTCTGAGCCCTCTCCTGTACTCCCTGTTCACCCACGACTGCGTGGCCACGCACGCCTCCAACTCAATCATCAAGTTTGCGGACGACACAACAGTGGTAGGCTTGATTACCAACAACGACGAGACGGCCTACAGGGAGGAGGTGAGGGCCCTCGGAGTGTGGTGTCAGGAAAATAACCTCACACTCAACGTCAACAAAACTAAGGAGATGATTGTGGACTTCAGGAAACAGCACAGGGAACACCCCCCTATCCACATCGATGGAACAGTAGTGGAGAGGGTAGCAAGTTTTAAGTTCCTCGGCATACACATCACAGACAAACTGAATTGGTCCACTCACACAGACAGCATTGTGAAGAAGGCGCAGCAGCGCCTCTTCAACCTCAGGAGACTGAAGAAATTCGGATTGTCACCAAAAGCACTCACAAACTTCTACAGATGCACAATCGAGAGCATCCTGGCGGGCTGTATCACCGCCTGGTACGGCAACTGCTCCGCCCTCAACCATAAGGCTCTCCAGAGGGTAGTGAGGTCTGCACAACGCATCACCGGGGGCAAACTACCTGCCCTCCAGGACACCTACACCACCCGATGTCACAGGAAGGCCATAAAGATCATCAAGGACATCAACCACCCGAGCCACTGCCTGTTCACCCCGCTATCATCCAGAAGGCGAGGTCAGTACAGATGCATCAAAGCTGGGACCGAGAGACTGAAAAACAGCTTCTATCTCAAGGCCATCAGACTGTTAAACAGCCACCACTAACATTGAGTGGCTGCTGCCAACACACTGACACTGACTCAACTCCAGCCACTTTAATAATGGGAATTGATGGGAAATGATGTAAATATATCACTAGCCACTTTAAACAATGCTACCTTATATAATGTTACTTACCCTACATTATTAATCTCATATGCATACGTATATACTGTACTCTATACCATCGACTGTATCCTTATGTAATACATGTATCACTAGCCACTTTAACTATGCCACTTTGTTTACATACTCATCTCATATGTATATACTGTACTCGATACCATCTACTGTATCTTGCCTATGCTGCTCTGTACCATCACTCATTCATATATCCTTATGTACATATTCTTTATCCCCTTACACTGTGTACAAGACAGTAGTTTTGGAATTGTTAGTTAGATTACTTGTTGGTTATTACTGCATTGTCGGAACTAGAAGCACAAGCATTTCGCTACACTCGCATTAACATCTGCTAACCATGTGTATGTGACAAATAAAATTTGATTTGATTTGATTTGATTTGTTCCTGTACTGTCCCCATACTTTTCCTGTTCCTAGACTGTTCTTGTTCCTATACTGTTCCTAAACCGTTCCTGTTCATATACTGTTCCTGTTTCTATACTTTCATGTTCCTAAACTGTTCATGTTCATATAATGTTCCAATACTGTTCCTGTACTGTCCCTATACTGTTCCTGTTCCTATACTGTTCCTGTTCAAATACTGTTTCTGTTCCTATACTGATCTTATACTGTTATCGTTCCTATACTGTTCCAATACTGTTCTGTACTACTCCTGTTCCTATACTATTCCTGTCCTTATACTGTTCATGTTCCTATACTGTTCATGTTCCTATACTGTTCCAATACTGTTCTGTACTGCTCCTGTTCCTATACCAATCCTCTCCTATACTGTTCCTATACTGTTCCAATACTGTTCTGTGCTACTCCTGTTCCTATACCGATCCTCTCCTATACTGTTCTGTACTACTCCTGTTCCTATACTATTCCTGTCCTTATACTGTTCCAGTTCCTATACTGTTCCAATACTGTTCATGTTCCTATAACGTTCCTGTTCCAATACTGTTCCTGTTCCTATAACGTTCCTGTCTCACTACTGTTCCTATACTGTTACCGTTCCTATACTGTTCCTGTTCCAATGCTGTTCCTATACTGTTATTGTTCCTATACTGTTCCAATGCTGTTCTGTACTACTCCTGTTCCTATACTGTTCCTGTTCCTATACTGTTACAATACTGTTTTGTACTGCTCCTGCTCCTGTTCCTATACCAATCCTCTCCTATACTGTTCCAATACTGTTCTGTACTACTCCTGTTCCTATACCAATCCTCTCCTATACTGTTCCTATACTGTTCTGTACTACTCCTGTTCCTATACTATTCCTGTCCTTATACTGTTCCTGTTCCAATGCTGTTCCTATACTGTTACCGTTCCTATACTGTTCCTGTTCCAATGCTGTTCCTATACATGTTCATACACTGTTCCTATTCATATACTGTTCATATACTCTTCCTGTTCCAATATTTTCCTGTTCCTATACTGTTCCTGTTCAAACACTGTTTCTGTTCCTATATTGTTCCTGTTACAATATTGTTCTTGTTCCATTACTGTTCCTAGGCCGTTCCTGTCCTATACTGTTCAAATACTGTTCTGTACTACTCCTGTTCCTATACTATTCCTGTCCTTATACTGTTCCTGTTCCTATACTGTTCATGTTCCTATACTGTTCCAATACTGTTATGTACTGCTCCTGTTCCTATACCAATCCTCTCCTATACTGTTCCAATACTGTTATGTACTGCTCCTGTTCCTATACCAATCCTCTCCTATACTGTTCCAATACTGTTATGTACTGCTCCTGTACCTATACCAATCCTCTCCTATACTGTTCCTATACTGTTCCAATACTGTTCTGTACTACTCCTGTTCCTATACCAATCCTCTCCTATACTGCTCTGTACTACTCCTGTTCCTATACTATTCCTGTTCCAATACTGTTCATGTTCCTATAACGTTCCTGTTCCAATACTGTTCCTGTTCCTATAACGTTCCTGTTCCAATACTGTTCCTATACTGTTACCGTTCCTATACTGTTCCTGTTCCAATGCTGTTCCTATACTGTTATTGTTCCTATACTGTTCCAATACTGTTCTGTACTACTCCTGTTCCTATACTGTTACAATACTGTTCTGTACTGCTCCTGCTCCTGTTCCTATACCAATCCTCTCCTATACTGTTCCAATACTGTTCTGTACTACTCCTGTTCCTATAACAATCCTCTCCTATACTGTTCCTATACTGTTCCAATACTGTTCTGTGCTACTCCTGTTCCTATACCAATCCTCTCCTATACTGCTCTGTACTACTCCTGTTCCTATACTATTCCTGTTCCAATACTGTTCATGTTCCTATAACGTTCCTGTTCCAATACTGTTCCTGTTCCTATAACGTTCCTGTTCCAATACTGTTCCTATACTGTTACCGTTCCTATACTGTTCCTGTTCCAATGCTGTTCCTATACTGTTATTGTTCCTATACTGTTCCAATACTGTTCTGTACTACTCCTGTTCCTATACTGTTCCTGTTCCTATACTGTTCCAATACTGTTCTGTACTGCTCCTGCTCCTGTTCCTATACCAATCCTCTCCTATACTGTTCCAATACTGTTCTGTACTACTCCTGTTCCTATACTATTCCTGTTCCTATACTGTTCCTATACTGTTCTGTACTACTCCTGTTCCTATACTATTCCTGTTCCTATACTGTTCCTATACTGTTCTGTACTACTCCTGTTCCTATACTATTCCTGTCCTTATACTGCTCCTGTTTCTATACTGTTCCAATACTGTTCCTGTTCCTATAACGTTCCTGTTCCAATACTGTTCCTATACTGTTACCGTTCCTATACTGTTCCTGTTCCAATGCTGTTCCTATACATGTTCATACACTGTTCCTATTCATATACTGTTCATATACTCTTCCTGTTCCAATACTTTTCCTGTTCCTATACTGTTCCTATTCAAATACTGTTTCTGTTCCTATACTGTTCCTTCTGAAATACTGTTACTGTTCCTATACTGCTCCTGTACTCTTCCTGTTCCTATACTGTTCCTGTTCAAATACTGTTTCCGTTCCTATACTGTTCCTGTTCAAAAACTGTTTCTGTTCCTATATTGTTCCTGTTACAATATTGTTCTTGTTCCATTACTGTTCCTAGGCCGTTCCTGTCCTATACTGTTCAAATACTGTTCTGTACTACTCCTGTCCTTATACTGTTCCTGTTCCTATACTGTTCATGTTCCTATACTGTTCCAATACTGTTCTGTACTGCTCCTGTTCCTATACCAATCCTCTCCTATACTGTTCCTATACTGTTCCAATACTGTTCTGTACTACTCCTGTTCCTATACCAATCATCTCCTATACTGTTCCAATACTGTTCTGTTCTACTCCCGTTCCTATACTATTCCTGCTCCTATACTGTTCCTATACTGTTCTGTACTACTCCTGTTCCTATACTATTCCTGTCCTTATACTGTTCCTGTTCCAATACTGTTCCTATACTGTTACCGTTCCTATACTGTTCCTGTTCCAATGCTGTTCCTACACATGTTCATACACTGTTCCTATTCATATACTGTTCATATACTCTTCCTGTTCCAATACTATTCCTGTTCCTATAGCGTTCCTGTTCCAATACTGTTCCTGTTCCTATAACGTTCCTGTTCCAATACTGTTCCTATACTGTTACCGTTCCTATACTGTTCCTGTTCCAATGCTGTTCCTACACTGTTATTGTTCCTATACTGTTCCAATACTGTTCTGTACTACTCCTGTTCCTATACTGTTACAATACTGTTCTGTACTGCTCCTGCTCCTGTTCCTATACCAATCCTCTCCTATACTGTTCCAATACTGTTCTGTACTACTCCTGTTCCTATACCAATCCTCTCCTATACTGTTCCTATACTGTTCTGTACTACTCCCGTTCCTATACTATTCCTGTTCCTATGCTGTTCCTATACTGTTCTGTACTACTCCTGTTCCTATACTATTCCTGTCCTTATACTGTTCCTGTTTCTATACTGTTCCAATACTGTTCCTGTTCCTATAACGTTCCTGTTCCAATACTGTGCCTATACTGTTACCGTTTCTATACTGTTCCTGTTCCAATGCTGTTCCTACACATGTTCATACACTGTTCCTATTCATATACTGTTCATATACTCTTCCTGTTCCAATACTATTCCCGTTCCTATACTATTCATGTTCCTTTACGGTTCCTGTTCCTATACGGCTCCTGTTCCTATACTGTTCCTTTACTGTTCCTGTTCCTATTCTGTTCAAATACTGTTCCTATTCCTTTACTGTTGCTGTTCCTATACTGTTTAAATACTGTTCCTGTTCCTTTACTGTTCCTATACTGTGCAAATACTGTTCCTATTCCTTTACTGTTGCTGTTCCTATACTGTTTAAATACTGTTCCTGTTCCTTTACTGTTCCCGTTCCTATACCGTTCAAATATGGTTCCTATACTGTTCCTATACTGATACTGTTCCTATCCTTTTCATGTTCAAATGCTGTTCCTATTCCTTTACTGTTCCTGTTCCTATACTGTTCAAATATGGTTCCTATACTGTTCCTCTACTGATACTGTTCCTATACTGTTCCTCTACTGATACTGTTCCTATCCTTTTCATGTTTGAATGCTGTTCCTATTCCTTTACTGTTCCTGTTCATATACTGTTCAAATCCTATTCCTTTACTGTTCCTATTCCTGTACTGTTCCTGTTCCTATACTGTTCAAATATGGTTCCTATACTGATACTGTTCATATCCTTTTCGTGTTCTTATACTGTTCCTGTGTATGTACTGTTACTGTTCCTATTATGTTACTATACTGTTACTCTACCTATACATGTTCCTCTACTATTCCTATACTATTATGTTCAAATACTGTTTCTGTTCCTATAATGTTCCAGTACTGATCCTGTTCCTATACTGTTCCTGTTCCAATACTGTTCCTGTTCCAATACTGCTCCGAGACCATTCCTGTTCCTATATTGTTCCAATACTGTTCTGTACTATTCCTGTTCCTATACTATTCCAGGCCTTATACTGTCCATGTTCCTATACCGATCCTATACTCTTCCTGTTCCTATATTGTTCCTGTTCCAACACTGGTCCAATACTGTTCATGTTCATATACTGTTCCTGTTCCTATACTATTCCCATTCCTATACGGTTCATGTTCCTATACTGTTCATGTTCCTTTACTGTTCCTGCACCCATACTGCTTCCTGTTCCAGTACTGTTCCTGTTCCTGTACTGTTCCTGTTCCTGTACTGTTCCCGTTCCTTTACTGTTTCTGTTCCTGTTCCTATACTGTTCAAATACGGTTCCTATTCTGTTCCAATACTGTTCCTTCTCCTATACTGTTCCTGTTCCAATACTGTTCCTGCTCCTATACTGTTCCTGTTCCAATACTGTTCCTGTTCCAATACTGTTCAAATACGGTTCCTATTCTGTTCCAATACTGTTCCTTCTCCAATACTGTTCAAATACGGTTCCTATTCTGTTCCAATACTGTTCCTTCTCCAATACTGTTCATTGACTGTTCATGTTGCTATACTATTCCAATACTGTTTCTGTTATTTAATGTTCATGTTCCTATACTGTTCCTGTTCCAATACTGTTCCTGTTCCAATACTGTTCCTGTTCCAATACTGTTCAAATACGGTTCCTATTCTGTTCCAATACTGTTCCTTCTCCAATACTGTTCATTGACTGTTCATGTTGCTATACTATTCCAATACTGTTTCTGTTATTTAATGTTCCTGTTCCAATACTGTTCCTATACTGTTTCTATGCTGTTCATGTGCGTATAATATTCATTTTCCTATACTTCACAAGTTCCTATACTGTTCCTATACTGTTCCTGTCCCCACAGTGCTCCTATACTGTTCCTGTTCCAATACTGTTTCTGTTATTTAATGTTCCTGTTCCTATACTGTTCCTGTTCCAATACTGTTTCTGTTATTTAATGTTCCTGTTCCTATACTGTTCCTGTTCCAATACTGTTTCTGTTATTTAATGTTCCTGTTCCTATACTGTTCCTGTTCCAATACTGTTTATGTTATTTAATGTTCCTGTTCCTATACTGTTCCTATACTGTTCCTATACTGTTCCTGTCCCCACAGTGCTCCTATACTGTTCCTGTTCCTGTTCCTAAACTGATCCTATACTGTTACCATTCCTATACTGCTCCAAAACTGTCCCCTTTCCTATACTGTTCCTGTTCCTTTACTGTTCCAGTTCCTATAATAAATGATATCTTCATATACTTTCATGTTCCTATACTGTTCCTGTTCCTATACTTTCATGTTCCTATACTGTTCCTGTATCTATACTTTTAACATTCGTATACTGTTCATGTTCTTTTACTGCTCCTATACTGTTCAAATACTGTTCCTGTTCCTATACTTGTAACATTCCTATACTGTTCAAATACTGTTCCAATACTATTCCTGTTCCTATACTGTTCATGTTCTTATACTGTTCCTTTATCTATACTTTTAACATTCATATACTGTTCATGTTCTTTTACTGCGCCTATACTGTTCAAATACTGTTTCTGTTCCTATTCCTGTTCCTATACTATTCCTGTTCCTATACTTTCATTTTCCTATGATGTTCATGCACCTATACTTTTAACATTCATATACTGTTCATGTTCCTTTACTGTTCCTATGCTGTTCAAATACTGTTCCTGTATCTATACTTTTAACATTCATATACTGTTCATGTTCTTTTACTGTTCCTATACTGTTCATGTTCCTATACTGTTCCAATACAATTCCTGTTCCTATACTTTCATGTTCCTATACTGTTCCTATTCCTATACTTTTAACATCCCTATACTGTTCCAATACTATTCCTGTTCCTATACTTTCATGTTCCTATACTATTCCTGTTCCTATACTGTTCCTGTTCCTATACTTTCATGTTCCTATACTGTTCCTGTACCTATACTTTAACATTCCTATACTGTTCCTGTTCCTATACTTTCATGTTCCTATACTGTTCCTGTACCTATACTTGTAACATTCATATACTGTTCATGTTCTTTTACTGCTCCTATACTGTTCAAATACTGTTTTTGTTCCTATTCCTGTTCCTATACTATTCCTGTTCCTATACTTTCATGTTCCTATAATGTTCCTGTACCTATACTTTTAACATTCATATACTGTTCATGTTCCTTTACTGTTCCTATACTGTTCAAATCCTGTTCCTGTTCCTATACTGTTCCAATACAATTCCTGTTCCTATACTGTTCCTGTTCCTATACTTTCATGTTCCTATACTGTTCCTGTTCCTATACTTTTAACATTCATATACTGTTCCAATACTATTCCTGTTCCTATACTTTCATGTTCCTATACTATTCCTGTTCCTATACTGTTCCTGTTCCATTACTTTCATGTTCCTATACTATTCCTGTTCCTATACTGTTCCTGTTCCTATACTTTCATGTTCCTATACTATTCCTGTTCCTATACTGTTCCTGTTCCTATACTTTCATGTTCCTATACTGTTCCTGTTCCTATACTTTCATGTTCCTATACTATTCCTGTTCCTATACTGTTCCTGTTCCATTACTTTCATGTTCCTATACTATTCCTGTTCCTATACTGTTCCTGTTCCTATACTTTCATGTTCCTATACTATTCCTGTTCCTTTACTGTTCCCATTCTTTTCAAATACTGTTCCTGTTCCTATACTGTTCCAATACTATTCCTGTTCCTATACTGTTACTGTTCCTATACTTTTAACATTCATATACTGTTCAAATACTGTTCCTGTTCCTATACTGTTCCAATACTATTCCTGTTCCTATACTGTTACTGTTCCTATACTTTTAGTGTTCCTATACTGTTCCTGTTCCTTTCCTGTTCCTGTTCCTTTCCTGTTCAAATAGTGTTCCTGTTCCTATACTGTTCAAATATTGTTCCTGTTCCTATACTTTTCAAATAATGTTCTTGTTCCTATACTGTTTCTATACTGTTACTGTTCCTGTTCCTTTACGTTCATGTTCCTATACTGTTCCTATACTTTTCCGCATTAACCTTCATGAGGCATTCCTTATCAAAGATACAAGAGGAGTTCTGCTGAAGGATGTTCTTTGGAGTTTCTCCTCCATATCTGCTATTCACTATTCACCCTCTGTTGTAGACTAGAGGAACCTACGACTACTGCAGGACACTACAGTGTCCATTTGATGCAGTAAAGCTCCTGCCCCATTTCATGAAATGGCCCAAAGAAAAATGAACTAAACAAGTTGTCACATCTGAAATAAATATATACAATTATCCAAATTAAAGCACATCAAAGAGGATCAATAAGACCCGCTGCAGCCAAATTAAATGTAACACTGAGGAGAAAGCAATTAAGGCAAAAGGGACCAATTTATCCTCAATACTAATTAAAGATACTATTGTAGGATAGGATGGGATGCAATTGCTCCCAATCAGCTGGTGGTAAAGAAGAGGAGGGAAAACACACGCCCTCAGGAACACATGCCTGCACACACAAATGTGCACCGCTTACACACACGCACGAGCACGTGAAAACACAAACACACACACACACAAATTGCTCTGTAAGGATCTGAATAATTGTGTGTTGTAGTGAAGTATCAGACAGCTGTGTTGGCTGGCTGGGTTAATCATGACTCATCAGGCCTATGTAAGGACGGGCGGAAACCAAAACTGGAATTATCCAGATTAAAAGTGTCTGCTGAATCTTCACTACACTGCTCTTCTCCTCTTTAATTACTCCTTTCACTGAAACTAAACTGTCAGGAGAAACTTTAGAGGGAAACTTTACATGGTAGGAGACACTTTAGAGGGAAACTTTACATGGTAGGAGGGAGTATAGAGGGAAACTTTACATGGTAGGAGACACTTTAGAGGGAAACTTTACATGGTAGGAGACACTTTAGAGGGAAACTTTACATGGTAGGAGAGACTTTAGAGGGAGACTACATGGTAGGAGAGACTAGAGTGAAACGTTACATGGTAGGATAGACTATAGAGGGAAACTACATGGTAAGAGAGACTATAGAGGGAAACTGTAAATGGTAGGAGGACTGTAGAGATAAACTTCACATGGTAGGAGGGACATTAGAGGGAAACTTTACATGATAGGAGAGACTTTGGAGGGAAACTTCACATGATAGGAGAGACTATAGAGGGGAACTACATGGTAGGAGAGACTATAGAGGGAAACTTTACATGATAGGAGAGACTTTGGAGGGAAACTTTACATGGTAGGAGAGACTATGGAGGGAAACTTTACACGTTAACTAACACAAAAAAGATACAAGAGAAGAAAAAAGAAGAAACGACAACTAACATAGCTACTGTAGATCTCTAAGACCTAACAATATAAACGTAGCTACAAATCTATTGGGAGACACAATCCTAACTACACAGACCATACCTGAGACGAAGTATCGTAGGAAGACAGGAGAAAACTCCACGTAGTCTGAGAGAGCAGGAACACACAAGTCCTTTCACATCATGACAATATACTATACTCTATTGAGCTACCATATTTCTATATTGCTGTAGAGCCAAGTGTATGTTCTATAATCAACATTGAGGCTATTACAAGGAAAACAGTGTGAGAGTAGGGGGTGTGTGAATGCGTGTAGTTTACAGCCTGCCTTGTAGACCCACAGGGCTAACCTAATGGTGTTGTAGGTGAGAACCACACAAGGAACCAGAGGACATTAGAGAGACAGAGACAGAGTGTTACAGTGTTAACTAGTTCTGCTGCTAGAGACAGAGACAGAGTGTTACAGTGTTAACTAGTTCTGCTGCTAGAGACAGAGTGTTCCAGTGTTAACTAGTTCTGCTGCTAGAGACAGAGACAGAGTGTTACAGTGTTAACTAGTTCTGCTGCTAGAGACAGAGTGTTACAGTGTTAACTAGCTCTGCTGCTAGAGACAGATACAGAGTGTTATAGTGTTAACAAGTTCTACTGCTAGAGACAGAGTGTTACAGTATTAACTAGTTCTGCTGCTAGAGACAGAAACAGTGTTGTAGTGTTAACTAGTTCTGCAGCTAGAGACAGAAGGTTGCAGTGTTAACTAGTTCTGCTGCTAGAGACAGAGACAGAGTGTTATAGTGTTAACTAGTTCTACTGCTAGAGACAGAGACAGCGTGTTACAGTGTTAACTAGTTCTGCTGCTAGAAACAGAGACAGAGTGTTGTAGTGTTAACTAGTTCTACTGCTAGAGACAGAGACAGAGCGTTACAGTGTTAACTAGTTCTGCTGCTAGAGACAGAGACAGAGTGTTACAGTGTTAACTAGTTCTGCTGCTAGAGACAGAGACAAAGTGTTACAGTGTTAACTAGTTCTGCTGCTAGAGACAGACACAGAGACAGAGTGTTATAGTGTTAACTAGTTCTACTGCTAGAGACAGAGTGTTACAGTGTTAACTAGTTCTGCTGCTAGAGACAGAGACAGAGTGTTACAGTGTTAACTAGTTCTACTGCTTGAGACAGAGACAGAGTGTTATAGATTTAGCTAGTTCTACTGCTAGAGACAGAGACAGAGTGTTACAGTGTTAACTAGTTCTGCTGCTAGAGGCAGAGTGTTACAGTGTTAACTAGCTCTGCTGCTAGAGACAGATACAGAGTGTTACAGTGTTAACTAGTTCTGCTGCTAGAGACAGTGTGTTATAGTGTTAACTAGTTCTGCTGCTAGAGACAGAGTGTTACAGTGTTAACTAGTTCTGCTGCTAGAGGCAGAGTGTTATAGTGTTAACTAGTTCTGCTGCTAGAGACAGAGTGTTACAGTGTTAACTAGTTCTACTGCTTGAGACAGAGACAGAGTGTTATAGATTTAGCTAGTTCTACTGCTAGAGACAGAGACAGAGTGTTACAGTGTTAACTAGTTCTGCTGCTAGAGGCAGAGTGTTACAGTGTTAACTAGCTCTGCTGCTAGAGACAGATACAGAGTGTTACAGTGTTAACTAGTTCTGCTGCTAGAGACAGAGTGTTATAGTGTTAACTAGTTCTGCTGCTAGAGACAGAGTGTTATAGTGTTAACTAGTTCTGCTGCTAGAGACAGAGACAGAGTGTTACAGTGTTAACTAGTTCTGCTGCTAGAGACAGTGTGTTATAGTGTTAGCTAGTTCTGCTGCTAGAGACAGTGTGTTATAGTGTTAACTAGTTCTGCTGCAAGAGACAGTGTGTTATAGTGTTAACTAGTTCTGCTGCTAGAGACAGAGTGTTATAGTGTTAACTAGTTCTGCTGCTAAAGACAGTGTGTTATAGTGTTAACTAGTTCTGCTGCTAGAGACAGTGTGTTATAGTGTTAACTAGTTCTGCTGCTAGAGACAGTGTGTTATAGTGTTAACTAGTTCTGCTGCTAGAGACAGTGTGTTATAGTGTTAACTAGTTCTGCTGCTAGAGACAGTGTGTTATAGTGTTAACTAGTTCTGCTGCTAGAGACAGTGTGTTACAGTGTTAACTAGTTCTGCTGCTAGAGACAGTGTGTTATAGTGTTAACTAGTTCTGCTGCTAGAGACAGTGTGTTACAGTGTTAACTAGTTCTGCTGCTAGAGACAGTGTGTTATAGTGTTAACTAGTTTTGCTGCTAGAGACAGTGTGTTATAGTGTTAACTAGTTCTGCTGCTAGAGACAGTGTGTTACAGTGTTAACTAGTTCTGCTGCTAGAGACAGTGTGTTATAGTGTTAACTAGTTCTGCTGCTAGAGACAGTGTGTTATAGTGTTAACTAGTTCTGCTGCTAGAGACAGAGTGTTACAGTGTTAACTAGTTCTGCTGCTAGAGACAGAGACAGAGTGTTACAGTGTTAACTAGTTCTACTGCTTGAGACAGAGACAGAGTGTTATAGATTTAGCTAGTTCTACTGCTAGAGACAGAGACAGAGTGTTACAGTGTTAACTAGTTCTGCTGCTAGAGGCAGAGTGTTACAGTGTTAACTAGCTCTGCTGCTAGAGACAGATACAGAGTGTTACAGTGTTAACTAGTTCTGCTGCTAGAGACAGTGTGTTATAGTGTTAACTAGTTCTGCTGCTAGAGACAGAGTGTTACAGTGTTAACTAGTTCTGCTGCTAGAGGCAGAGTGTTATAGTGTTAACTAGTTCTGCTGCTAGAGACAGAGTGTTACAGTGTTAACTAGTTCTACTGCTTGAGACAGAGACAGAGTGTTATAGATTTAGCTAGTTCTACTGCTAGAGACAGAGACAGAGTGTTACAGTGTTAACTAGTTCTGCTGCTAGAGGCAGAGTGTTACAGTGTTAACTAGCTCTGCTGCTAGAGACAGATACAGAGTGTTACAGTGTTAACTAGTTCTGCTGCTAGAGACAGAGTGTTACAGTGTTAACTAGCTCTGCTGCTAGAGACAGATACAGAGTGTTACAGTGTTAACTAGTTCTGCTGCTAGAGACAGAGTGTTATAGTGTTAACTAGTTCTGCTGCTAGAGACAGAGTGTTATAGTGTTAACTAGTTCTGCTGCTAGAGACAGAGACAGAGTGTTACAGTGTTAACTAGTTCTGCTGCTAGAGACAGTGTGTTATAGTGTTAGCTAGTTCTGCTGCTAGAGACAGTGTGTTATAGTGTTAACTAGTTCTGCTGCAAGAGACAGTGTGTTATAGTGTTAACTAGTTCTGCTGCTAGAGACAGAGTGTTATAGTGTTAACTAGTTCTGCTGCTAAAGACAGTGTGTTATAGTGTTAACTAGTTCTGCTGCTAGAGACAGTGTGTTATAGTGTTAACTAGTTCTGCTGCTAGAGACAGTGTGTTATAGTGTTAACTAGTTCTGCTGCTAGAGACAGTGTGTTATAGTGTTAACTAGTTCTGCTGCTAGAGACAGTGTGTTATAGTGTTAACTAGTTCTGCTGCTAGAGACAGTGTGTTACAGTGTTAACTAGTTCTGCTGCTAGAGACAGTGTGTTATAGTGTTAACTAGTTCTGCTGCTAGAGACAGTGTGTTACAGTGTTAACTAGTTCTGCTGCTAGAGACAGTGTGTTATAGTGTTAACTAGTTTTGCTGCTAGAGACAGTGTGTTATAGTGTTAACTAGTTCTGCTGCTAGAGACAGTGTGTTACAGTGTTAACTAGTTCTGCTGCTAGAGACAGTGTGTTATAGTGTTAACTAGTTCTGCTGCTAGAGACAGTGTGTTATAGTGTTAACTAGTTCTGCTGCTAGAGACAGTGTGTTATAGTGTTAACTAGTTCTGCTGCTAGAGACAGTGTGTTATAGCATTAACAAGCTCTGCTGCTGCTGGTTCTGGTGTTCCTTTCAGTGTGCTATCCCAATATGTGTTTGTCTGTGAGTGAGGTTGCGCTTTCAGTGTGTGTGTGTGTGTGTGTGTGTGTGTGTGTGAGAGAGAGAGAGAGAGAGAGAGAGAGAGAGGGAGAGGGGGTAGTGGTGGATTGTGAAAGTCAGTTGGTATATAGAGTTGACTGGTATAGGGTCTTGGAGCTTGTCATTAAAAACCCATTTAGGCTTGTTAGCAGTTTGACATGCACTGTAGACAAACTGAGTATGCAGAATAACTTGACACACACATGCGCGCACACACACACACACACACACACACACACACACACACACACACACACACACACACACACACACACACACACACACACACACACACACAAGCATGCAAATGCCTTTCATACACATACTGTGACTTTCATACACATACTGACTTTCACACTGTGTACAACACTGCACATGAGTAGGCTTAGACTGTGTAATTACAGCGCCAGCCTATCCAGGCTTCAGAGGGGGACATAGTTCCAAACCAAGCCTTAAAAATAATGACCCAGAGGAGCTGAAACAGCAACCTGATTGGCTCCTAGGTTGAAGAAACCACTTGAATGGGAAGGAACTGAAACTGTGAGCGGCAGGTCGCCCCCTCATTACCCCCCAAAATGGTGGAAATAACTGTTAATAATAATGAATGGTTCTGGAAAGGAATTTAGCTATTGTTCCGGATCCATTGTGTTCCATTGTTACCAGGACCTTCTTCAGTGTGAGTAGAGGAAGACGTGTTTCCAGGACCTTCTTCAGTGTGAGTAGAGGAAGACATGTTACCAGGATCTTCTTCAGTGTGAGTAGAGGAAGACATGTTACCAGGACCTTCTTCAGTGTGAGTAGAGGAAGACTTGTTACCAGGATCTTCTTCAGTGTGAGTAGAGGAAGACATGTTACCAGGACCTTCTTCAGTGTGAGTAGAGGAAGATATGTTACCAGGACCTTCTTCAGTGTGAGTAGAGGAAGACATGTTACCAGGACCTTCTTCAGTGTGAGTAGAGGAAGATATGTTACCAGGACCTTCTTCAGTGTGAGTAGAGGAAGACGTGTTACCAGGACCTTCTTCAGTGTGAGTAGAGGAAGACGTGTTACCAGGACCTTCTTCAGTGTGAGTAGAGGAAGACATGTTACCAGGACCTTCTTCAGTGTGAGTAGAGGAAGACTTGTTACCAGGATCTTCTTCAGTGTGAGTAGAGGAAGACGTGTTACCAGGACCTTCTTCAGTGTGAGTAGAGGAAGACATGTTACCAGGACCTTCTTCAGTGTGAGTAGAGGAAGACTTGTTACCAGGATCTTCTTCAGTGTGAGTAGAGGAAGACATGTTACCAGGACCTTCTTCAGTGTGAGTAGAGGAAGATATGTTACCAGGACCTTCTTCAGTGTGAGTAGAGGAAGACATGTTACCAGGACCTTCTTCAGTGTGAGTAGAGGAAGATATGTTACCAGGACCTTCTTCAGTGTGAGTAGAGGAAGACATGTTACCAGGACCTTCTTCAGTGTGAGTAGAGGAAGACGTGTTACCAGGACCTTCTTCAGTGTGAGTAGAGGAAGACATGTTACCAGGACCTTCTTCAGTGTGAGAAGAGGAAGATATGTTACCAGGACCTTCTTCAGTGTGAGTAGAGGAAGACGTGTTACCAGGACCTTCTTCAGTGTGAGTAGAGGAAGACGTGTTACCAGGACCTTCTTCAGTGTGAGTAGAGGAAGACGTGTTACCAGGACCTTCTTCAGTGTGAGTAGAGGAAGACTTGTTACCAGGATCTTCTTCAGTGTGAGTAGAGGAAGACATGTTACCAGGACCTTCTTCAGTGTGAGTAGAGGAAGACATGTTACCAGGACCTTCTTCAGTGTGAGTAGAGGAAGACATGTCTCCAGGAAGTGGAGTGAGAATGAACGATATAAGAGACATGGAGGGAGAATTGGAAGAGGAGGGATAGGGGAGATGGAGATGGAGAAGAGAGCATATGAAAAAGAGATTGGTGGGAGATACAGCACATTACCAAAAGTATGTGGACATCTGCTCCTTGAACATTGGGTTGGTCCCGCCTTTGCTGCTATACCAGCCTCCACTCTTCTGGGAAGCCTCTCCACTAGATGTTGGAACATTGCTGCAAGGACTTGCTTCCATTCAGCCACAAGAGCATTAGTGAGATTGGGCACAGATGTTGGGCGATTAGGCCTGGCTCGCAGTCGACGTTCCAATTCATCCCAAAGGTGTCCGATAGGGTTGAGGTCAATGCTCTGTGCAGTCCAGTCAAGTTCTTCCACACCAATCTATACAAACCATTTCTGTATGGACCTCACTTTGTGCACTGAGGCATTGTCATGCTGAAACAGGAAAGGGCCTTCCCCAAACTGTTGCCACAAAGTTGGAAGCACAGAATCATCTAGAATGTCATTGTATGCTGTAGCGTTAAGATTTCCCTTCACTGGAACTAAGGGCCCTAAAGGTCCGAACCATGAAAAACAGACCCAGACCATTATTTCTCCTCCACCAAACTTTACAGTTGGCACTAGGAGAAAAAAGAGGGAAGGAGGAGAGGAAGAGAGAGAAAGTCTCTCCATGGTGAGAACCCAGCACGAGGGTGGTGTGGGGATGAGAAGAAAGGGGGAGGAGAGGGGGAGGCAAGTGGGAGAGAGATTAAATTCCTGGCCTTAGTTTGGTGGTTTAGAGTGTGGGGCCGTGTCCGCTCTGTATTTCTGAACATCAACTGATAACCACTTCAAAGTGGAAGAGAGGGAGAGAGAGAGAGAGTGAGAGATAGAAAGAAACAGTGGGAGAGGATAGAGGGAGAGAGAGAGGGAGGGAAAGAGAGAGAGATAGATAGAGAAAGAGCGAGAGAGAGATAGATGGAGAGAGAAAGAGGGAGAGAGAGAAACAGAGACGAAGAGAGAGATAGAAGAAGAGAGAAAGAGGGAGAGAGAAAGATGGAGAGAGAGAAACAGAGAGACGAAGAGAGAGATAGAGGGGGAGAGAAAGATGGAGAGAGAAAGATAAGGGAGAGAAAGAGAACGGCGTAGGGAGGGTGTGAGGGAGAGAGAACTGTGTTGGGAGGGTGGGTGGGAGAGAGAAAGAACGGCGTAGGGAGGGTGAGAGGGAGAGAGAACATCATAGGGAGGATGAGAGGGAGAGAGAATGTCGTAGAGAGGTTGAGAGAAGAAGAGAAAGAAGAGAGAGGGATGAGCGATGTGGGATTGAGAGAAAGAAAGAGATGAAGGTCATTGTTGGGAGTGGACCACAGTGATGGAAGAGGGGATTGTGGGATTGTGGTGCCATTACTGAAATTACACAGTTGGCTTCAACACACACACACCCTGAACACATGGCACATCATTATGACCACCATTAGCACTACAGCAACTAGTTAACAGCAAACATGAACAGGAGTGTCACGGTCAAACACTTCCCCCTCCCTCAGGTCTCCTCTCTTAGTTCCCCCTGCACCACAGAACCCCTCACACCTCCTTATGAGTGGACAGAAATAACCATTACACTCGGCCCTGTCCAGACACATCTCCAGTCCCACACAGAGTGTCTGACAACACAAACAGGATGTTGGTGTGTGTGCATGCGTGCTGCAGTAAAGACATGCTGTAGTCCTGTAAGGGTGTGTGAATAAACAAAAGACAACTAGTGAGTGACAACTTTGACAGGCAATGTAGTGTTGTTTACTGGGAATCACTACTTCGAGCGTGTGTGTGTGTGTGTGTGTGTGTGTGTGTGTGTGTGTGTGTGTGTGTGTGTGTGTGTGTGTGTGTGTGTGTGTGTGTGTGTGTGTGTGGTTTGCCCTCCGGGTCAGTCTCAGTCTCAGAACTGAGAGTCACTTAATACTTTGTCAAATCCTGTCTCAGCTGTGAAGACGTTAGCTATTTAACACTGGCTAAGGCATATGACACACACACACACGCACACGCACACGCACACACACACACACACACACACACACACACACACACACACAGAGGGTTGGGTAGGTTACTTTCTAAATATAATCTGTTAAAGTGTGACTGTCCTTGTCTATCAGTGTTTTGTTGCTTGTCATGATTTGTGTTTTGTGTGGACCCCAGGAAGAGTCACTGCTGCTTCGGCAAAAGCAGCAAACAAATACCCACCCACCATGTTATTTCAATGTGGAGAATTGGGTCATATTTGGTACATACTTTGATCAGTGAGATTCCAACCTATTTTCACCCACTAAAAAGAAAACTACCAAAAGTTTATTGAATTCCCAATGTGTTATCACTATTATCTCAGCCATCTAAAAACACAACCAACTTCCAATGGAAATACCACCGAAGGATGCTCCCCTTCCTGCTCGGGTGGCGGTCGTCGGCGGCAGTCGTCGTCGCCGGTCTACTAGCTGCCACAAATCCCTTTTTCCTTTTAGTTTGTTTTTGTCTAATTGTTTTCACCTGTTCCTTGTTGGGGTTTTGGGATGGGTGTTATTTTAGTTTGTTTTGGTCTAATTGTTTTCACCTGTTCCTTGTTGGGGTTTTGGGATGGGTGTTATTTTAGTTTGTTTTGGTCTAATTGTTTTCACCTGTTCCTTGTTGGGGTTTTGGGATGGGTGTTATTTTAGTTTGTTTTGGTCTAATTGTTTTCACCTGTTCCTTGTTGGGGTTTTGGGATGGGTGTTATTTTAGTTTGTTTTGGTCTAATTGTTTTCACCTGTTCCTTGTTGAGGTTTTGGGATGGGTGTTATTTTAGTTTGTTTTGCCCGCTGGTGTTTGTGTGGGCTTGTTGCGTTTGTTACGTATCGTTGGTTTTGGGTTTTCGCTATCCGGGTTTGTGTAACTAGGTTTTAGGTGTTCTCTGTCTGGGTTGGTGTAACTAGGTTTTAGGTGTTCTCTGTCTGGGTTGGTGTAACTAGGTTTTAGGTGTTCTCTGTCCGGGTTGGTGTAACTAGGTTTTAGGTGTTCTCTGTCCGGGTTGGTGTAACTAGGTTTTAGGTGTTCTCTGTCCGGGTTGGTGTAACTAGGTTTTGGGTGTTCGCTGTCCGGGTTGGTGTAACTAGGTTTTAGGTGTTCTCTGTCTGGGTTTGTGTAACTAGGTTTTAGGTGTTCTCTGTCTGGGTTTGTGTAACTAGGTTTTAGGTGTTCTCTGTCTGGGTTTGTGTAACTAGGTTTTAGGTGTTCGCTGTCCGGGTTGGTGTAACTAGGTTTTAGGTGTTCTCTGTCCGGGTTGGTGTAACTAGGTTTTGGGTGTTCGCTGTCCGGGTTGGTGTAACTAGGTTTTAGGTGTTCTCTGTCTGGGTTTGTGTAACTAGGTTTTGGGTGTTCGCTGTCCGGGTTGGTGTAACTAGGTTTTAGGTGTTCTCTGTCTGGGTTTGTGTAACTAGGTTTTAGGTGTTCTCTGTCCGGGTTGGTGTAACTAGGTTTTAGGTGTTCTCTGTCCGGGTTGGTGTAACTAGGTTTTAGGTGTTCTCTGTCCGGGTTGGTGTAACTAGGTTTTGGGTGTTCGCTGTCCGGGTTGGTGTAACTAGGTTTTAGGTGTTCTCTGTCTGGGTTTGTGTAACTAGGTTTTAGGTGTTCTCTGTCTGGGTTTGTGTAACTAGGTTTTAGGTGTTCTCTGTCTGGGTTTGTGTAACTAGGTTTTAGGTGTTCGCTGTCCGGGTTGGTGTAACTAGGTTTTAGGTGTTCTCTGTCCGGGTTGGTGTAACTAGGTTTTGGGTGTTCGCTGTCCGGGTTGGTGTAACTAGGTTTTAGGTGTTCTCTGTCTGGGTTTGTGTAACTAGGTTCTGGGTGTTCGCTGTCCGGGTTGGTGTAACTAGGTTTTAGGTGTTCTCTGTCTGGGTTTGTGTAACTAGGTTTTAGGTGTTCGCTGTCCGGGTTGGTGTAACTAGGTTTTAGGTGTTCTCTGTCTGGGTTTGTGTAACTAGGTTTTGGGTGTTCGCTGTCCGGGTTGGTGTAACTAGGTTTTAGGTGTTCTCTGTCTGGGTTTGTGTAACTAGGTTTTAGGTGTTCTCTGTCTGGGTTTGTGTAACTAGGTTTTAGGTGTTCTCTGTCTGGGTTTGTGTAACTAGGTTTTAGGTGTTCGCTGTCCGGGTTGGTGTAACTAGGTTTTAGGTGTTCTCTGTCCGGGTTGGTGTAACTAGGTTTTGGGTGTTCTCTGTCTGGGTTGGTGTAACTAGGTTTTAGGTGTTCTCTGTCTGGGTTTGTGTAACTAGGTTTTAGGTGTTCTCTGTCTGGGGTTGTGTAACTAGGTTTTACAGTGCCTTGCGAAAGTATTCGGCCCCCTTGAACTTTGCGACCTTTTGCCACATTTCAGGCTTCAAACATAAAGATATAAAACTGTATTTTTTTGTGAAGAATCAACAACAAGTGGGACACAATCATGAAGTGGAACGACATTTATTGGATATTTCAAACTTTTTTAACAAAGCAAAAACTGAAAAATTGAGCGTGCAAAATTATTCAGCCCCCTTAAGTTAATACTTTGTAGCGCCACCTTTTGCTGCGATTACAGCTGTAAGTCGCTTGGGGTATGTCTCTATCAGTTTTGCACATCGAGAGACTGAAATGTTTTCCCATTCCTCCTTGTAAAACAGCTCGAGCTCAGTGAGGTTGGATGGAGAGCATTTGTGAACAGCAGTTTTCAGGTCTTTCCACAGATTCTCGATTGGATTCAGGTCTGGACTTTGACTTGGCCATTCTAACACCTGGATATTTTTATTTTTGAACCATTCCATTGTAGATTTTGCTTTATGTTTTGGATCATTGTCTTGTTGGAAGACAAATCTCCGTCCCAGTCTCAGGTCTTTTGCAGACTCCATCAGGTTTTCTTCCAGAATGGTCCTGTATTTGTCTCCATCCATCTTCCCATCAATTTTAACCATCTTCCCTGTCCCTGCTGAAGAAAAGCAGGCCCAAACCATGATGCTGCCACCAGCATGTTTGACAGTGGGGATGGTGTGTTCAAGGTGATGAGCTGTGTTGCTTTTACGCCAAACATAACGTCTTGCATTGTTGCCAAAAAGTTCAATTTTGGTTTCATCTGACCAGAGCACCTTCTTCCACATGTTTGGTGTGTCTCCCAGGTGGCTTGTGGCAAACTTTAAACAACACTTTTTATGGATATCTTTAAGAAATGTCTTTCTTCTTGCCACTCTTCCATAAAGGCCAGATTTGTGCAATATACGACTGATTGTTGTCCTATGGACAGAGTCTCCCACCTCAGCTGTAGATCTCTGCAGTTCATCCAGAGTGATCATGGGCCTCTTGGCTGCATCTCTGATCAGTCTTCTCCTTGTATGAGCTGAAAGTTTAGAGGGACGGCCAGGTCTTGGTAGATTTGCAGTGGTCTGATACTCCTTCCATTTCAATATTATCGCTTGCACAGTGCTCCTTGGGATGTTTAAAGCTTGGGAAATATTTTTGTATCCAAATCCGGCTTTAAACTTCTTCACAACAGTATCTCGGACCTGCCTGGTGTGTTCCTTGTTCTTCATGATGCTCTCTGCGCTTTTAACGGACCTCTGAGACTATCACAGTGCAGGTGCATTTATACGGAGACTTGATTACACACAGGTGGATTGTATTTATCATCATTAGTCATTTAGGTCAACATTGGATCATTCAGAGATCCTCACTGAACTTCTGGAGAGAGTTTGCTGCACTGAAAGTAAAGGGGCTGAATAATTTTGCACGCCCAATTTTTCAGTTTTTGATTTGTTAAAAAAGTTTGAAATATCCAATAAATGTCCTTCCACTTCATGATTGTGTCCCACTTGTTGTTGATTCTTCACAAAAAAATACAGTTTTATATCTTTATGTTTGAAGCCTGAAATGTGGCAAAAGGTCGCAAAGTTCAAGGGGGCCGAATACTTTCGCAAGGCACTGTAGGTGTTCTCTGTCTGGGTTGGTGTAACTAGGTTTTAGGTGTTCTCTGTCTGGGTTGGTGTAACTAGGTTTTAGGTGTTCTCTGTCCGGGTTGGTGTAACTAGGTTTTAGGTGTTCTCTGTCTGGGTTTGTGTAACTAGGTTTTAGGTGTTCTCTGTCTGGGTTTGTGTAACTAGGTTTTAGGTGTTCGCTGTCCGGGTTGGTGTAACTAGGTTTTAGGTGTTCTCTGTCTGGGTTTGTGTAACTAGGTTTTAGGTGTTCTCTGTCTGGGTTTGTGTAACTAGGTTTTAGGTGTTCTCTGTCTGGGTTTGTGTAACTAGGTTTTAGGTGTTCTCTGTCTGGGTTTGTGTAACTAGGTTTTAGGTGTTCTCTGTCTGGGTTTGTGTAACTAGGATTTAGGTGTTCTCTGTCTGGGTTTGTGTAACTAGGTTTTAGGTGTTCTCTGTCTGGGTTGGTGTAACTAGGTTTTAGGTGTTCTCTGTCTGGGTTTGTGTAACTAGGTTTTAGGTGTTCTCTGTCCAGGTTGGTGTAACTAGGTTTTAGGTGTTCTCTGTCTGGGTTTGTGTAACTAGGTTTTAGGTGTTCTCTGTCCAGGTTGGTGTAACTAGGTTTTAGGTGTTCTCTGTCCGGGTTGGTGTAACTAGGTTTTAGGTGTTCTCTGTCTGGGTTTGTGTAACTAGGTTTTAGGTGATCTCTGTCTGGGTTTGTGTAACTAGGTTTTAGGTGTTCGCTGTCCGGGTTGGTGTAACTAGGTTTTAGGTGTTCTCTGTCTGGGTTTGTGTAACTAGGTTTTAGGTGTTCTCTGTCTGGGTTTGTGTAACTAGGTTTTAGGTGTTCTCTGTCTGGGTTTGTGTAACTAGGTTTTAGGTGTTCTCTGTCTGGGTTTGTGTAACTAGGTTTTAGGTGTTCTCTGTCTGGGTTTGTGTAACTAGGTTTTAGGTGTTCTCTGTCTGGGTTTGTGTAACTAGGTTTTAGGTGTTCTCTGTCTGGGTTGGTGTAACTAGGTTTTAGGTGTTCTCTGTCTGGGTTGGTGTAACTAGGTTTTAGGTGTTCTCTGTCCGGGTTGGTGTAACTAGGTTTTAGGTGTTCTCTGTCTGGGTTTGTGTAACTAGGTTTTAGGTGTTCTCTGTCTGGGTTTGTGTAACTAGGTTTTAGGTGTTCGCTGTCCGGGTTGGTGTAACTAGGTTTTAGGTGTTCTCTGTCTGGGTTTGTGTAACTAGGTTTTAGGTGTTCTCTGTCTGGGTTTGTGTAACTAGGTTTTAGGTGTTCTCTGTCTGGGTTTGTGTAACTAGGTTTTAGGTGTTCTCTGTCCAGGTTGGTGTAACTAGGTTTTAGGTGTTCTCTGTCTGGGTTTGTGTAACTAGGTTTTAGGTGTTCTCTGTCCAGGTTGGTGTAACTAGGTTTTAGGTGTTCTCTGTCTGGGTTTGTGTAACTAGGTTTTAGGTGTTCTCTGTCCGGGTTGGTGTAACTAGGTTTTGGGTGTTCTCTGTCTGGGTTTGTGTAACTAGGTTTTAGGTGTTCTCTGTCTGGGTTTGTGTAACTAGGTTTTAGGTGTTCTCTGTCTGGGTTTGTGTAACTAGGTTTTAGGTGTTCTCTGTCTGGGTTTGTGTAACTAGGTTTTAGGTGTTCTCTGTCTGGGTTTGTGTAACTAGGTTTTAGGTGTTCTCTGTCAGGGTTTGTGTAACTAGGTTTTGGGTGTTCTCTGTCAGGATTGGTGTAACTAGGTTTTGGGTTTGTTTTGCACCTGTGTTTTAGGGCTTCACCCATGTTTGGACCTGTTACTTTGTTAAGGACATTAACACGTTTTTTTCCCATCTATTTTGCTCTCTGCATTTGACTCCTCACCCATCACTCACCCACCGTTACAGAATGTCTGATATTTGGTTTTGCAGTCTCCTAAATGAGTTATCACTATTATCTCAACCATCTAAAAACACACCCAAGTTCAGATGGGAATACAATGTCAGGTATTGTGTTCATTTCTACAACTTAATAATGTGTTATCACTGTGCTAACATTAGGCTATTGACTATATTACAAAAAAGTAATATTGAGTTGTGTTTGGTTGAAAACGCAACCAAATATCAATATTTGAAGGAGATGTACAGTGCCTTCAGAAAGTATTCATGCCCCTTGAGTTATTCCACATTTTGTTGTGTTACAGCCTGAATTCAAAATGGATTAAATATATCATTTTCTCACCATTTACACACAATTCCCTACAATGACAAAGTGAAAACATGTTTTTAGATAATTATGAAAATGCATTGAAAATTAAATAGAGAAATAACACAATTTCATAAGTATTCACACCCCTGACTCAATCATTTGTAGAAGCACCTTTGGCAGTGTTTCGAGCTGTGCGTCTTTCTGGATAAGTCTCTAAGAGCATTCCACACCTGGATTGTGCAATATTTGCCCATTATTCTTTTCAGATTTATTCAAAATCTATCAAATTGGTTATTGATCATTGCTAGACCACAATTTTCAGGTTCTGCCATAGATTTTCAAGTAGATTTAAGTCAAAACTGTAACTCGGTCACTCAGGAACATTCACTGTCTTCTTGGCAAGCAGATCCTGTGTAGATTTGGCCTTGTGTTTAAGGTTACTGTCCTGCTAAAAGGTGAATCAATCTCCTAGTGTCTGGTGGAAAGTAGACTGAACCAGGTTTTCATCTTGGATTTTGCCTGTGCTTAGTTCCATTCCGTATATTTTACAATTACAAGCATACCCATAACATGATGCAGCCACCACTATGATTGAAAATATGGAGAGTGGTACTCAATCATGTGTTGTATTAGATTTGCCCCAAACATAGCACTCAGGACAAACAATGAATTGATGATATATGATTGATAAAGTATGGTTACATTTAATTTGCTCTGTTGAATCTACCCTTTGAATGACTTTTAAAGCAACAGTGAATCTACAATGTGGAGATTTCTCAACAATCCTTCTCACGGTAGCACATTGGTAATGGATGGATGGGAGACCAAAGCTAGACTTGGTTAAAATCCTGGATGGGAGACCAAAGCTAGGCTTGGTTAAATTCCTGGATGGGAGACCAAAGCTAGGCTTGGTTAAATTCCTGGATGGGAGACCAAAGCTAGGCTTGGTTAAAATCCTGGATGGGAGACCAAAGCTAAGCTTGGTTAAAATCCTGGATGGGAGACCAAAGCTAAGCTTGGTTAAAATCCTGGAAATTTTACCCTCAAAACAACAGCAGATAACTTTTTTCAAATCCAATGTATTTTTCCACGTCGATTCCATGTCACAATATGTTGACAAATTACATTGAAACAACGCTGATTTAACCAGTTTGTGCCCAATGGGTGGTTGGCAACCTGTCCAAAATTGTAATCAGTAACTTAACTTTTGTATTGCCCAAACACAGTAATGTAATTAGAAGAAGATAAAAAGGATAAATAAAACACATTTGCTGTGTCATCATAGTGGTCTCTGATTGGTGGTCCTCATTTGCTGTGTCATCATAGTGGTCTCTGATTGGTGGTCCTCATTTGGTGTGTCATCATAGTGGTCTCTGATTGGTGGTCCTCATTTGGTGTGTCATCATAGTGGTCTCTGATTGGTGGTCATCATTTGGTGTGTTTTCATAGTGGTCTCTGATTGGAGGTCATCATTTGGTGTGTCTTCATAGTGGTCTCTGATTGGTGGTCATCATTTGCTGTGTCTTCATAGTGGTCTCTGATTGGTGGTCATCATTTGGTGTGTCTTCATAGTGGTCTCTGATTGGAGGTCATCATTTGGTGTGTCTTCATAGTGGTCTCTGATTGGTGGTCATCATTTGGTGTGTCTTCATAGTGGTCTCTGATTGGAGGTCATCATTTGGTGTGTCTTCATAGTGGTCTCTGATTGGTGGTCATCATTTGGTGTGTCTTCATAGTGGTCTCTGACTTGTGGTCAGACTTACTCGGGTGGAACAAACTTAAACTTGCGCCTTTTTGCAATGCTGAATCGAATGTCATTGAGGAAACAGAAACATCCTTTCTGAATTTAAAAGTAATCCAAGAAGTAATCATCTAGTTATTAAAATGTATCTGTAAGCACATCACAATATTTTAGCTGGCAACGTTACTGATTACAGTTACATTTTTCTTGTAATCAGATTACATGTACCTAACATGCCCAGCCCTAGGCTCCTCTCCTCTCTCAGCATGTAGTAGTAACTCTAGAGAGGAGAGTTTATCAGAGGCACTAGAGTCAGTGTGAGCTCTAATGAACAACTTTATATTCTCTCTCTCACTCTCTCTCTAAAATCCATCTCCACACAAACCAGACACCCTAGGGCTAGTAGTCAGGGCCTGGACAAGCTCACTCTCTTTCAATTCAATTACATTCAAAGGGGCTTTATTGGCATGGGAAGCCTATGTTTACATTGCCCATGCAAGTTCTCTATCTTTCTCTGTCTCTCCTACTCTTGTACAGATGTGGTACTAGTGATCCAGTCACACATCAGGTGTTTGTGTGTCTATGTATCCCTCTCTGTCTCCCTCTCTGTCTCCCTCTCTGTCTCTCACTCTGTCTCCCTCTCTGTCTCCCTCTCTGTCTCCCTCTCTGTCTCTCTCTCTGTCTCTCTCTTTGTCTCCCTCCCTGTCTTGCCCTCTTGGTCTCTCTCTGTGTTTCTCCCTCTTTATCTCCCTCTCTGTTTCTCTCTCGCTTCCCCTTCCCCTCTCTCTCCACCCATCCTTCCTGTCATCCTCTATGTGGCCTTCTGCAGCTTGTTTAATTACTGTCTGGTAGAGGAGAGGCGAAGGCCTAGCTGGTCTGGTCTGTTCTGCTGTTAGAACCACACGTTGATAGATGTGACATTTACAATCTCTCTCATTAATCAGAGAGCTGCCAGAACAGTCAACAGGGTTAGCTGCACAGTAAACATACATTAACTATGCACGCATGCACACACACACACACACACACACACACACACACACACGCGCACACACGCACACACGCACACAGGTTCTGCAACACTAAACACATGTTGTCATATAATATCTACACCACAGAACACTGTCATTTCCTCTGTCTGTCCATCTGTGTGTCTGTGTGTCTGTGTGTCTGTGTGACTGTCTGTCTGTCTGTCTGTCTGTCTATCTGTCTGTCTGTCTGTCTGTCTGTCTGTCTGTCTGTGCGTGTGTGCGTGCGTGTGTGCCTGTGTGTGTGTGTAGCCACCTGAGGGAGAGTAGAACACTGTGGTATGGGCATGTAGAGGCTGAGCACAGCTGGATGGGGGGGGGGGGGGGGGGGGGGCTTTGACAACTGTGCCCATGTGGGAACTGTGAATTGAATATGGGTTACTGGAAGACTGGCAGGAACCTCCACACTAATATAGACTACTATGGAGAAGTTCATATCCCCGAGCTGACAAGGTACAAATCTAGGCCGTCATTGAAACTAAGAATTTGTTCTTAACTGACTTGCCTAGTTAAATAAAGGTAAAATACATTTTAAAAAGACCTGGGCTGGCAGGAACCTCCACACCAATATAGACTACTATGGAGAACTATAGAAGTGGACTGGCAGGAACCTCCACACTAATATAGACTACTATGGAGAACTATAGAAGTGGACTGGCAGGAACCTCCACACTAATATAGACTACTATGGAGAACTATAGACCTGGACTGGCAGGAACCTCCACACCAATATAGACTACTATGGAGAACTATAGACCTGGACTGGCAGGAACCTCCACACCAATATAGACTACTATGGAGAACTATAGAAGTGGACTGGCAGGAACCTCCACACCAATATAGACTACTATGGAGAACTATAGAAGTGGACTGGCAGGAACCTCCACACCAATATAGACTACTATGGAGAACTATAGAAGTGGACTGGCAGGAACCTCCACACTAATATAGACTACTATGGAGAACTATAGAAGTGGACTGGCAGGAACCTCCACACTAATATAGACTACTATGGAGAACTATAGACCTGGACTGGCAGGAACCTCCACACTAATATACACTAATATAGACTACTATGGAGAACTATAAAGAACAGCAAGAAAGAGGAAGGAGGAGAGGAAATGAAAAGAGTGAGAGGAAGAGGAGCTGGAGGAGAAGGGTAGAGGGGTAGGAGGAAGGGAGAGGAGCTAAAGGAGGAAGGGAGAGGAGAAAGGGGAGAGGAGCTGGAGGAGAAGGGTAGAGAGGTAGGAGGAAGGGAGAGGAGCTGGAGGAGAAGGGTAGAGAGTTAGGAGGAAGGGAGAGGAAATAGAGGAAGGGAGAGGAGCTAAAGGAGAAGGGTAGAGAGTTAGGAGGAAGGGAGAGGAAAGAGAGGATGAGGAGTTACAGTAGAGGAGGAGGAAGGGAGAGGAGCTGGAGGAGAAGGGTAGAGAGTTAGGAGGAAGGGAGAGGAAATAGAGGAAGGGAGAGGAGCTAAAGGAGAAGGGTAGAGAGTTAGGAGGAAGGGAGAGGAAAGAGAGGAAGAGGAGTTACAGTAGAGGAGGAGGAAGGGAGAGGAGCTGGAGGAGAAGGGTAGAGAGGTAGGAGGATGGGAGAGGAAAGAGAGGAAGGGAGAGGAGCTAAAGGAGAAGGGTAGAGATTTAGGAGGAAGGGAGTGGAAAGAGAGGAAGAGGAGTTACAGTAGAGGAGAAGGGTAGAGAGGAAGAGAAGTGAGAGAAGATGTGGAGAACATCAGAGGATGAGAAGAGGTGTGGGAAAGAAGAGATGGAAGACGGAGTGAAGGAGTGATTCGATCCTCACCAGGCCAGTCGATGGGTTATATGACCACTGATAACCAGCACCCATTCAGCCAATGTTTAGCTGAAAGGGACTCACACCCAACAGTCTCACGCCTACCCACTGATACAAGCACAGGCAGATCAATATTGTGCAACTGGGAGAACAAGGAAAATCAGTTATAGTCATGTGAACAGTGTACTGTGGCGGAGTAGCTTTGACAGACCTAGAAAGTTCACGACAACAAGAAATAGAGAGCAGTGTGGTCTTTTCTGTTGGCGTAAAAATAACATCATTCTATCTTCAGTGAGCCTGGCACCAACTACCATACCCCGGTCAAAAGTACTTAAATACTTGTCTTGCCCATTCTTCCTCTGAATGGCACACACACACAATCCATGTCTCAATTGTCTCAAGGCTTAAAAATCCTTACTTAATCATCTACACTGATTGAAGTGGATTTAACAAGTGACATCAATAAGGGATCATAGCTTTCACCAGGATTCACCTGGTCAGTCTATGTCATGGAAAGTGTAAGTTGGCTTCCTATTGTACCATGCTGTGGTCTCTGTGTGCATGACTGAAAAGTTTAGATTTATTCTCTCCCTCTCCCTCTCCCTCTCCCTCTCCCTCTCCCTCTCTTCGTGGTGTGACAGTGCATATGGTGCAGCAACACTGTTGGGCTCCAGAGGTCACACTACCCACGATGCATCTGTAGACGGAGAGATGTGATAGGCTGAGAGGGAGGAGGTATCGACCAGTCAAATCACCCAGTGGTCCATAGTATTGCTGTCTCCCTTCTCCCTCCCACACTGTCTTTCTCTCTCTCAACTCTCCCTCTCGTTGCTTATAAGACAAGGAAAACAAAGCTTAGTGCAGATCGATTCCATCTATCTATCCCTCTTCTCTTCTGTAGTCTCTCTCCCCCTCCCTTCCTCCCTCCATCTCTCATTGTCTGAGCTAGGGAAACAGAGCTTAGTGCAGATCAATGGTATAGACTCAGAGCTCCCTTTCTGACTCTTCCCAGTCTCTGTCTCTTCCCAGTCTCTGTCTCTTCCCAGTCTCCGTCTCTTCCCAGTCTCTGTCTCTTCCCAGTCTCCGTCTCTTCCCAGTCTCCGTCTCTTCCCAGTCTCTGTCTCTTCCCAGTCTCTGACTCTTCCCAGTCTCTGTCTTTTCCCAGTCTCCGTCTCTTTCCAGTCTCCGTCTCCTCCCAGTCTCTGTCTCATCCCAGTCTCCGTCTCTTCCCAGTCTCTGACTCTTCCCAGTCTCCGTCTCTTCCCAGTCTCTGTCTCTTCCCAGTCTCTGTCTCTTCCCAGTCTATGTCTCTTCCCAGTCTCTGTCTCTTCCCAGTCTCTGTCTCTTCCCAGTCTCTGTCTCTTCCCAGTCTCCGTCTCTTCCCAGTCTCTGTCTCTTCCCAGTCTCTGACTCTTCTCACTCTGTATTTTCCCAGTCTCTGTCTCTTCCCAGTCTCAGTCTCTTCCCAGTCTCTGTCTCTTCCCAGTCTCTGACTCTTCCCAGTCTCTGTCTCTTCCCAGTCTCTGTCTCTTCCCAGTCTCTGTCTCTTCCCAGTCTCTGTCTCTTCCCAGTCTCTGTCTCTTCCCAGTCTCTGTCTCTTCCCAGTCTCCGTCTCTTCCCAGTCTCTGTCTCTTCCCAGTCTCTGTCTCTTCCCAGTCTCTGTCTCTTCCCAGTCTCCGTCTCTTCCCAGTCTCCGTCTCTTCCCAGTCTCCGTCTGCGGAGGTAGCGGTCCTGCTGCTGGGTTGTTGCCCTCCTACGGCCTCCTCCACGTCTCCTGATGTACTGGCCTGTCTCCTGGTAGCGCCTCCATGCTCTGGACACTACGCTGACAGACACAGCAAACCTTCTTGCCACAGCTCGCATTAATGTTCCATCCTGGATGAGCTGCACTACCTGAGCCACTTGTGTGGGTTGTAGACTCCGTCTCATGCTACCACTAGAGTGAAACCAGCATTCTAAAGTGACCAAAACATCAGCCAGGAAGCATAAGAACTGAGAAGTGGTCTGTGGTTATCACCTGCAGAACCACTCCTTTATTGGGGGTGTCTTGCTAATTGCCTATAATTTCCACCTGTTGTCTATTCCATTTGCACAACAGCATGTGAAATTTATTGTCAATCAGTTTTGCTTCCTAAGTGGACAGTTTGATTTCACAGAAGTGTGATTGACTTGGAGTTACATTGTGTTGTTTAAGTGTTCCCTTTATTTTTTTGAGCAGTGTATATATTTACGCTCAGGGTGTCGTCGGGATCTCTGCTGAAAAGTTAGTTTATTTTGGAAAGTGTCCATCCTCTCTCTCTCTCTCTCTCTCTCTCTCTCTCTCTCTCTTTCTAGTCTCTCGGTCCCAGCTTTGAAGCATCTGTACTAACCTTGCCTTCTGGATGGTAGCGGGGTGAACGGGCAGTGGTTCAGGTGGTTGTTGTCCTTGATGATCTCTTTGCCTTCCTGTGACATTGGGTGTTGTAGGTGTCCTGGTGGGAAGGTAGTTTGCCCCCGGTGATACGTTGTGCAGACCTCACTACCCTCTGGAGAGCCCTGCAGTTACGGGCGGTGCAGTCGCCGTACTAGGCGTTGATGAAGCCCGACAGGATGCTCTCAATTGTGCATCTGTGACAGTTTGTGAGGGTTTTAGGTGACAAACCACATTTCTTCAGCCTCCTGAGGTTGAAGAGGCGCTGTTGCACCTTCTTCACCACACTGTCTGTGCGGGTAGACCATTTCAGTTTGTCCGTGATGTGTACCCCGAGGAACTTTCCACATTTTCCACTGCTGTCCCTTCGATGTGGATGGGGGGGGTGCTCCCTCTGCTGTTTCCTGAAGTCCACGATCATCTCCTTTGTTTTGTTGACATTGAGTGAGAGGTTGTTTTCCTGACAGCACACTCCGAGTGCCCTCACCTCCTCCCTGTAGGCTGTCTCGTCGTTGTTGGTAATCAAGCCTGCTACTATTGTGTCGTCTGCAAACTTGATGATTGAGTTGGAGGTGTGCATGGCCATGCAGTCATGGGTGAACAAGGAGTACAGGAGGGGGCTGAGCACACACTCTTGTGGGGCCCCAGTGTTGAGGATCAGCGTAGTGGAGATGTTGTTTCCTACCTTCACCACCTGGGGGCGGCCCGTCAGAAAGTCCAGGACCCAATTGCACAGGGCGGGGTTGAGACCCAGGGCCTCAAGATTAATGATGAGCTTGGAGGGTACTATAGTGTTGAATGCTGAGCTGCAGTCATTCCTTACATAGGTATTTCTCCTGTCCAGGTGGGATAGGGCAGTGTGCAGTGTGATGGTGATCGCATCGTCTGTGGACCTATTGGGGCGGTACCCAAGTTGAAGTGGGTCTAGGGTGGCCGGTAAGGTGGAGGTGATATGGTCCTTGACTAGTCTCTCAAAGCACTTCATGATGACAGAAGTGAGTGCTACGGGGCGATAGTCATTTAGTTCAGTTACCTTAGCCTTCTTGGGTACAGGAAAAATGGTGGACATCTTGAAGCATGTGGGGACACGGTTTTAATAGCCACGGTTGGTACAACCTCTCATATGCACTTCCATATAAATTGCTATTATTCTCTGAGGCTACGGGGAACATAAAGCGAGGATTCCGATTGGTCAGAGCAGAGTTGAATTGTCCTTGTCACGAGTACATCCTGTTTGAGTTTCTATAGGAGAAAAATGCTCCTCCCTATAGGAAGGGAGGAGCAAAATGGGGTCATGGTCAGATTTGCCGACGTGAGGGTGGGGGCATTGTATGCATCGCGGATGTTAGAGTAGCAGTGATCCAGAGTTTTGCCAGCGCGAGTATTACAATCAATATGCTGATAGAATTTAGGTTGTCTTGTTCTCAGATTTGCTTTGTTAAAATCCCCAGCTACAATAAATGCAGCATCGGGATATATGGTTTCCAGTTTGCATAAAGTCCAGTGAAGGTCCTTGAGGGCCGTCGTGGTATCGGCTTGAGGGGGATATACACGGCTGTGACAATAACCGACGAGAATTCTCTTGGGAGATAATATGATCCGTATGAGACCGTATGAGTACGTATGAGACCGTATGAGTACGTATGAGTCTGTATGAGACCGTATGAGACCGTATGAGACCGTATGAGACCGTGTGAGACCGTATGAGACCGTATGAGACCGTATGAGAACGTGTGAGACTGTATGAGAACGTGTGAGACCGTATGAGACAGTGTGAGACCGTATGAGACCGTATGAGACCGTATGAGACCGTATGAGACCGTGTGAGACCGTATGAGAACGTGTGAGACCGTATGAGACAGTGTGAGACCGTATGAGAACGTGTGAGACCGTATGAGACCGTGTGAGACCGTATGAGAACGTGTGAGACCGTATGAGACCGTGTGAGACCGTGTGAGAACGTATGAGACCATACGAGACCTAATGAGACCGTATGAGACCGTATGAGACCGTATTAGACCGTATGAGACCGTATGAGACCGTATGAGACCATACGAGACCTAATGGGACCTAATGAGACCTAATGAAGACAATTGAGAGTGTGAATGAGTGAGAGTGGGTATGATGGTGTTTGTATGTGAGGTGAAAGTAGAGTTAAGAGAGAAGGTAGGAGCTAAGACACTTCTGTATATCTAGATCAAACCAAGAGCATATATACAGTCAAGCTACCACATATACTACATAATACCTCCCTATGCATGTTCGGTATATGGGGAGACACCCACCTTGCCTGTTGTACTCATCTGCCTTGTGGTGCACCAGATCAGCTACAGTGCAGCCCCCGTAGACCAGCCTTTGGTCGTGGTGGTCGAAGGCCTTGAGCGTCTCACTGGAGCTGTAGGACTTCTGAGTGGTCACGCGGCACTCCTCCGTGTCCAGGGAAGAGGTGGTGTATTGGGGGTCTTTACCATAACGAGCCCTGGTCAGAGAGCGCTGCTGGTGCTGCTGCCCCCGACGGTCCTTTAGATCCATGCCGGGAGAGGGGGAGGAAGGGGGGTAGAGAGACGGGAATGAGGAAGGTTTGGAGGCCTCCTAGAAGGGTGTGACAGTCAGACTTGTCTTCAGTCACCTAGAGGAAATGAGAGAGAGGGGGAGAAACATGCCAGAATGAATACAAAAGAGAGGCCATTTATATGAGTCAACTAAGTAGTACCAGTAAAATACATGTTGCAAGGTAGAAAGCAGATATTTGGGGAGGAAGAGAAAGTATTTTCAGGAAATGGGTCTATTAAAGGCTATTTTAAAACAATAGAGAACGAACACAAAGAACGATGATGTTCTGCTGATGACAGAAAGAACTGTCACTGCTCTCAGCCCTACTGGCCCTAGTCATTAGTAGTGCACTACAAAGAGAGCGATGAGATGGTGAGATGGAGAGAGAGAGAGGGTAGAGAGATGGAGAGAGGGAGAAGAGATAGAGAGGAGAGAGAGAGAGGAGAGAGAGAGATATATATAGAGAGAGAGACAGAGAGATAGGAGAGATGGAGAGAGAGGGAGAGAGAGAGAGAGAGAGAGAGAGAGAGAGAGAGAGAGAGAGAGAGAGAGAGAGAGAAAGAGGAGAGATGGAGAGAGAGAGAGAGAGAGAGAGAGAGAGAGAGGAGAGGAGAGATGGAGAGATAGAGAGAGAGAATTGAATTGATAGAGAGAGATAGAGAGAGAGGGAGAGAAAGAGAGAGAGAGATAGAGAGAGAGAGAGAGAGAGAGAGAGAGAGAGAGGAGAGATGGAGAGGAGGGATGTAAATAAAACCCATATTTATGTTTATTTATTTCCCCTATTTGCACATCATTACAACAACGTATATAGAAATAATATGGCATTTGAAATGTCTTAATTCTTTTGGAACTTTTGTGAGTTCCCCATTTTTTTCTTCTATTGTTTATTTTCACCTTTGTTTATTATCTACTTCACAGCCGGTGTAGAGAGCAACTTGAAGGACATATCATGAGAGGAGAAATTACTTGAGGGCCTCGCCAGTCTCTCCCTCATTATCACAGGCACAACCAATCCTAATCCCCCAGAGGCTACACAGGATAACACACGCTGTCTCTCTCTCTCTCTCTCTCTCTCTCTCTCTCTCTCTCTCTCTCTCTCTCTCTCTCTCTCTCTCTCATACACACACACACACACACACACACACACACACAGAGGAAAATTTCAAAACAGCAAGATAAAATGTGTAAAATACTATCTCGAGCAAGCAACAGCTGATCCAGACAACACCTAATCTCTGTCTCTCTCTCTCTCTCTCTCTCACACACACACACACACACACACACACACACACACACACACACACACACACAGTAAAGCTCGAAGTAGTGATTCCCAGTAAAAAACACTACATTGCCTGTCAAAGGGTTATTCCCCCTCCAGCTTTAATCAACAGCATTACATGTATTACATTAAATACAGTCTGATCACATCCTGGTGATGTAGATGAAATATGATGCTGTGTGATTCTGACACTAATACAGTCTGATCACATCCTGGTGATGTAGATGAAATATGATCCTGTGTGATTCTGACACTAATACAGTCTGATCACATCCTGGTGATGTAGATGAAATATGATCCTGTGTGATTCTGACACTAATACAGTCTGATCACATCCTGGTGATGTAGATGAAATATGATGCTGTGTGATTCTGACACTAATACAGTCTGATCACATCCTGGTGATGTAGATGAAATATGATGCTGTGTGATTCTGACACTAATACAGTCTGATCACATCCTGGTGATGTAGATGAAATATGATGCTGTGTGATTCTGACACTAATACAGTCTGATCACATCCTGGTGATGTAGATGAAATATGATGCTGTGTGATTCTGACACTAATACAGTCTGATCACATCCTGGTGATGTAGATGAAATATGATCCTGTGTGATTCTGACACTAATACAGTCTGATCACATCCTGGTGATGTAGATGAAATATGATGCTGTGTGATTCTGACACTAATACAGTCTGATCACATCCTGGTGATGTAGATGAAATATGATCCTGTGTGATTCTGACACTAATACAGTCTGATCACATCCTGGTGATGTAGATGAAATATGATGCTGTGTGATTCTGACACTAATACAGTCTGATCACATCCTGGTGATGTAGATGAAATATGATGCTGTGTGATTCTGACACTAATACAGTCTGATCACATCCTGGTGATGTAGATGAAATATGATGCTGTGTGATTCTGACACTAATACAGTCTGATCACATCCTGGTGATGTAGATGAAATATGATGCTGTGTGATTCTGACACTAATACAGTCTGATCACATCCTGGTGATGTAGATGAAATATGATGCTGTGTGATTCTGACACTAATACAGTCTGATCACATCCTGGTGATGTAGATGAAATATGATCCTGTGTGATTCTGACACTAATACAGTCTGATCACATCCTGGTGATGTAGATGAAATATGATGCTGTGTGATTCTGACACTAATACAGTCTGATCACATCCTGGTGATGTAGATGAAATATGATGCTGTGTGATTCTGACACTAATACAGTCTGATCACATCCTGGTGATGTAGATGAAATATGATCCTGTGTGATTCTGACACTAATACAGTCTGATCACATCCTGGTGATGTAGATGAAATATGATGCTGTGTGATTCTGACACTAATACAGTCTGATCACATCCTGGTGATGTAGATGAAATATGATGCTGTGTGATTCTGACACTAATACAGTCTGATCACATCCTGGTGATGTAGATGAAATATGATCCTGTGTGATTCTGACACTAATACAGTCTGATCACATCCTGGTGATGTAGATGAAATATGATGCTGTGTGATTCTGACACTAATACAGTCTGATCACATCCTGGTGATGTAGATGAAATATGATGCTGTGTGATTCTGACACTAATACAGTCTGATCACATCCTGGTGATGTAGATGAAATATGATGCTGTGTGATTCTGACACTAATACAGTCTGATCACATCCTGGTGATGTAGATGAAATATGATGCTGTGTGATTCTGACACTAATACAGTCTGATCACATCCTGGTGATGTAGATGAAATATGATGCTGTGTGATTCTGACACTAATACAGTCTGATCACATCCTGGTGATGTAGATGAAATATGATCCTGTGTGATTCTGACACTAATACAGTCTGATCACATCCTGGTGATGTAGATGAAATATGATGCTGTGTGATTCTGACACTAATACAGTCTGATCACATCCTGGTGATGTAGATGAAATATGATCCTGTGTGATTCTGACACTAATACAGTCTGATCACATCCTGGTGATGTAGATGAAATATGATGCTGTGTGATTCTGACACTAATACAGTCTGATCACATCCTGGTGATGTAGATGAAATATGATCCTGTGTGATTCTGACACTAATACAGTCTGATCACATCCTGGTGATGTAGATGAAATATGATCCTGTGTGATTCTGACACTAATACAGTCTGGTCACATCCTGGTGATGTAGATGAAATATGATCCTGTGTGATTCTGACACTAATACAGTCTGATCACATCCTGGTGATGTAGATGAAATATGATGCTGTGTGATTCTGACACTAATACAGTCTGATCACATCCTGGTGATGTAGATGAAATATGATGCTGTGTGATTCTGACACTAATACAGTCTGATCACATCCTGGTGATGTAGATGAAATATGATGCTGTGTGATTCTGACACTAATACAGTATGATATTAGAGCAGTAGCCTAAAGCACTGCTTTACATTATGGTGGTTCAAGATCAAATATCAACAGTCAACATTCAGGTCGTATGTAGGCTGTGTTACGCATGTCTCTTTAAATCTGCATAATCCCATAACGTTTAGCTGATGGTCCTCTGAGGAATGTGTCCAGACACAGAGCCCCAGTCCATAGCCAGCAGTAAAGACAAAGTCCATAATTGTCATCTAAAGGTAAAAATAGGAAACAAAGTCCAGCCAATAGCCAGATATAGAACATGTAAGGCAGAAACATAAACACAGAATAAGGAGAATAAAGTGTATAAATGCTTCACTAACTGGCTAATTACCGGCAATGAGAGAGAGAGAGACACACAGAACTAGTCAGAAGTTAACACACCTACTCATTCAAGGGTTTTTCTTTATTTGTACTATTTTCTACATTGTAGAATAATAGT
This sequence comes from Oncorhynchus clarkii lewisi, assembly GCF_045791955.1. Lineage (NCBI taxonomy): Eukaryota > Metazoa > Chordata > Actinopteri > Salmoniformes > Salmonidae > Oncorhynchus > Oncorhynchus clarkii. The sequence goes on along the minus strand of NC_092160.1, from coordinate 28,486,642 downwards.
GAAGACATCAAAACTATGAAATAACACATATGAAATCATGTAGTAACCAGAAACGTGTTAAACAAATCAAAATATATTTTATATTTGAGATTCTTCAAAGTAGCCACCTTTGCCTTGATGACAGCTTTGCAAGGAGAGAGGGAGCGATGGTGGGAGGGACAGGACAGGAGATGGGGAAGACGTCCCTAAAACGGAATCTGTTGGGTGTATAGGCAGGTAGAAGTGTGTGTGTGTGTGTGTGTGTGTGTGTGTGTGTGTGTGTGTGTGTGTGTGTGTGTGTGTGTGTGTGTGTGTGTTTGAGATAGCAACAATTCAGGAAAGAGAGGTGAGGATGGAGAAAGAGGGAGAGAGAGGGAGAGAGAGGGAGAGAGGTAAAGATGGTTAGAGGGATGGAGGAGGGGCATAGAGGAATATCAGGGACAGGATATCCATCAAATCCCGCCCACAGGTGTTCTTTTCTCAAGGTCAGATATAAACACACACTTTGTACATGCCACAGACAAGCTAGAAACCATGTTGACAGCACGCAGGCCACAGAGTTTCATTCATCAGGCTTAATAACTTATCGGCCTGATTAATGCCTTGTCATGCAGAATAAAATCACTAGAACACAAACACTCCCACACAAAGGATGGAAGGAAGGAAGGACGTATGGAGAAGAGGAGTGAGACGACATTGAGGAGAATAGGCTTGAACATGAAATGCAGACAGAATGAGAAAGGTAATTGGAGACTGATAGCCGGGTGGACTGAGGAGGATTCTGGGTAATAGAATGGCTTTTTGTGCCAGAGAAATGTTGAGGAGGATGAAAAGTCACCTAATGAAGGGACAGACATAACCGCTACCCTCGGCCCTGTCCAGACACATCTACAGTCCCACGTGTTGGTGTGGACGTTGGTGTATGTGTGTGTGGTGGAAGAAGTTGCCTACAGAGTTCAACAAGTCTCTAAAAACATCTGTTAGCTGTCTGACTCTGATTGAATAATGTCTGAAGTAACAAATAATAATACAGAATGAAACAGAATAGAGCACCTCAACATTCGTTCTGTCTCCTTTGTTTAGGTTATATTGGTTGGAGTTATCATCATTTTTTATTTGAGAGGAATTTAAATAACAAAAATCAGCTGGTTTCCGAACACAAGAACCCTGCTATTGCGAAAGGCTGTGAATTGTGGGTAAAAGCATTTGGCTTCAATTATCTGTTGTTGACTGTTGTTACTGTGGAAATGAAAGAGAGAAACAAGAAAGAGAAGGAGAGAGAGAGAGAGAAAGAGACAAAAGAGAGGAGAGAGAAAGAAAGAAGGGGTGAGAGAGAGGAGAGTGAGAGTGAGTGAGAGAAAGAAGGGGTGAGAGAGAGGAGAGAGAGAGTGAGTGAGAGAAAGAAGGGGTGAGAGAGAGGAGAGAGAGAGTGAGAGTGAGAGAGGAGAGAGGAGAGAGAGACAAAAGAGAGGAGAGAGAAAGAAAGAAGGGGTGAGAGAGAGGAGAGTGAGAGTGAGTGAGAGAAAGAAAGAAGGGGTGAGAGAGAGGAGAGAGAGAGTGAGAGTAAGAGAGGAGAGAGGAGAGAGAGAAAGAAGGGGTGAGAGAGAGGAGAGTGAGAGTGAGATTGAGAGAGGAGAGAGAGAAAGAGGGGGTGAGAAAGTGAAAAAGTGAGAGAGTGATTCCTGTTGTGTAGTGAACACAATGAGAGACAGAGATCTGGTTTCAAGCACAGGGCTCAGCAGGTGTTTATTTGTAAAGGACCACAGGAGTCAGGTAGCTGGGTCCAGGGGCAGGCAGAAGATCATACACAGGAGGAGGCAGGTAGCTGGGTCCAGGGGCAGGCAGAAGGTCATACACAGGAGGAGGCAGGTAGCTGGGTCCAGGGGCAGGCAGAAGGTCATACACAGGAGGAGGCAGGTAGCTGGGTCCAGGGGCAGGCAGAAGGTCATACACAGGAGGAGGCAGGTAGCTGGGTCCAGGGGCAGGCAGAAGGTCATCCACAGGAGGAGTCAGGTATCTGGGTCCAGGGGCAGGCAGAAGGTCATACACAGGAGTCAGGTAGCTGGGTCAGGCAGAAGGTCATACACAGGAGGAGTCAGGTAGCTGGGTCAGGCAGAAGGTCATACACAGGAGGAGGCAGGTAGCTGGGTCCAGGGGCAGGCAGAAGGTCATACACAGGAGGAGTCAGGTAGCAGGGTCCAGGGGCAAGCAGAAGGTCATACACAGGAGGAGTCAGGTAGCTGGGCCCAGGGGCAGGCAGAAGGTCATACACAGGAGGAGGCAGGTAGCTGGGTCCAGGGGCAGGCAGAAGGTCATACACAGGAGGAGTCAGGTAGCTGGGTCCAGGGGCAGGCAAAAGGTCATACACAGGAGGAGGCAGGTAGCTGGGTCCAGGGGAAGGCAGAAGGTCATACACAGGAGGAGTCAGGTAGCTGGATCCAGGGGCAGGCAGAAGGTCATACACAGGAGGAGGCAGGTAGCTGGGTCCAGGGGCAGGCAGAAGGTCATACACAGGAGGAGTCAGGTAGCAGGGTCCAGGGGCAGGCAGAAGGTCATACACAGGAGGAGTCAGGTAGCTGGGTCCAGGGGCAGGCAGAAGGTCATACACAGGAGGAGTCAGGTAGCTGGGTCCAGGGGAAGGCAGAAGGTCATACACAGGAGGAGGCAGGTAGCTGGGTCCAGGGGCAGGCAGAAGGTCATACACAGGAGTCAGGTAGCTGGGTCCAGGGGCAGGCAGAAGGTCATACACAGGAGGAGGCAGGTAGCTGGGTCCAGGGGCAGGCAGAAGGTCATACACAGGAGGAGGCAGGTAGCTGGGTCCAGGGGCAGGCAGAAGGTCATACACAGGAGGAGTCAGGTAGCTGGGTCCAAGGGAAGGCAGAAGGTCATACATAGGAGGAGGCAGGTAGCTGGGTCCAGGGGCAGGCAGAAGATCATACACAGGAGGAGGCAGGTAGCTGGGTCCAGGGGCAGGCAGAAGGTCATACACAGGAGGAGGCAGGTAGCTGGGTCCAGGGGCAGGCAGAAGGTCATACACAGGAGGAGGCAGGTAGCTGGGTCCAGGGGCAGGCAGAAGGTCATACACAGGAGGAGTCAGGTATCTGGGTCCAGGGGCAGGCAGAAGGTCATACACAGGAGGAGGCAGGTAGCTGGGTCCAGGGGCAGGCAGAAGGTCATACACAGGAGTCAGGTAGCTGGGTCAGGCAGAAGGTCATACACAGGAGGAGTCAGGTAGCTGGGTCAGGCAGAAGGTCATACACAGGAGGAGGCAGGTAGCTGGGTCCAGGGGCAGGCAGAAGGTCATACACAGGAGGAGGCAGGTAGCTGGGTCCAGGGGCAGGCAGAAGGTCCTACACAGGAGGAGTCAGGTAGCTGGGTCCAGGGGCAGGCAGAAGGTCATACACAGGAGGAGGCAGGTAGCTGGGTCCAGGGGAAGGCAGAAGGTCATACACAGGAGGAGTCATGTAGCAGGGTCCAGGGGCAAGCAGAAGGTCATACACAGGAGGAGTCAGGTAGCTGGGCCCAGGGGCAGGCAAAAGGTCATACACAGGAGGAGGCAGGTAGCTGGGTCCAGGGGCAGGCAGAAGGTCATACACAGGAGGAGTCAGGTAGCTGGGTCCAGGGGCAGGCAAAAGGTCATACACAGGAGGAGGCAGGTAGCTGGGTCCAGGGGAAGGCAGAAGGTCATACACAGGAGGAGTCAGGTAGCTGGGTCCAGGGGCAGGCAGAAGGTCATACACAGGAGGAGGCAGGTAGCTGGGTCCAGGGGCAGGCAGAAGGTCATACACAGGAGTCAGGTAGCTGGGTCCAGGGGCAGGCAGAAGGTCATACACAGGAGGATGCAGGTGGCTGGGTCCAGGGGCAGGCAGAAGGTCATACACAGGAGGAGGCAGGTAGCTGGGTCCAGGGGCAGGCAGAAGGTCATACACAGGAGGAGTCAGGTAGCTGGGTCCAGGGGCAGGCAGAAGGTCATACACAGGAGGAGGCAGGTAGCTGGGTCCAGGGGCAGGCAGAAGGTAATACACAGGAGGAGTCAGGTAGCTGGGTCCAGGGGCAGGCAGAAGGTCATACACAGGAGGAGGCAGGTAGCAGGGTTCAGGGGCAAGCGGAAGGTCATACACAGGAGGAGGCAGGTAGCTGGGTCCAGGGGCAGGCAGAAGGTCATACACAGGAGTCAGGTAGCAGGGTCCAGGGGCAGGCAGAAGGTCATACACAGGAGTCAGGTAGCAGGGTCCAGGGGCAGGCAGAAGGTCATACACAGGAGTCAGGTAGCTGGGTCCAGGGGCAGGCAGAAGGTCATACACAGGAGGAGTCAGGTAGCTGGGTCCAGGGGCAGGCAGAAGGTCATACACAGGAGGAGGCAGGTAGCTGGGTCCAGGGGCAGGCAGAAGGTAATACACAGGAGGAGGCAGGTAGCTGGGTCCAGGGGCAGGCAGAAGGTCATACACAGGAGGAGTCAGGTAGCTGGGTCCAGGGGCAGGCAGAAGGTCATACACAGGGGGTTCAAAAAGTCAACAGTACAGGCAGGGAAAAGGCTAGCAATGTCGCCAAAGAGATCAGGCAATAGGTTGATAACAGGAAACCCAATGGGCTAAAGTACAGGCAGAGAATAGGGAAAAGGCGTCGTTAGTGAGGCAGGCAAAAACTATCATACACGGGAGGAGAAAATTACGGGAAAAACAGCGCCCTGAGTAGAAGTGTGTCACAAAACAAAACAATACCTCACAATGATGGGGTGCTAAGAACTGAACTAAATAGTGTGTGATAATGACATACAGGTGTGTGAACAGGTGATCAGAATTCAGGTGATTGGGATCTGGAGAGTGAGCTGTGTTCAGGGGATCTATGTGTTTGAGGGTGTGTGCTGGAGAGTGAGCTGTGTTCAGGGGATCTATGTGTTTGAGGGTGAGAGCTGGAGAGTGAGCTGTGTTCAGGGAATCTATGTGTTTGAGAGTGAGAGCTGGAGAGTGAGCTGTGTTCAGAGAATCTATGTGTTTGAGGGTGAGAGTTGGAGAGTGAGTTGTGTTTAGGGAATCTATGTGTTTGAGAGTGAGAGCTGGAGAGTGAGCTGTGTTCAGGGGATCTATGTGTTTGAGGGTGAGAGCTGGAGAGTGAGCTGTGTTCAGGGGATCTATGTGTTTCAGGGTGTGTGCTTGAGAGTGAGCTCCGTTCAGGGAATCTATGTGTTTCAGGGTGTGAGCTGGAGAGTGAGCTCCGTTCAGGGGATCTATGAGTTTGAGGGTGTGAGCTGGAGAGTGAGCTCCGTTCAGGGGATCTATGAGTTTGAGGGTGTGAGCTGGAGATTGAGATCTGTTCAGGGGATCTATGTGTTTGAGGGTGTGTGCTGGAGAGTGAGCTGTGTTCAGGGGATCTATGTGTTTGAGGGTGTGAGCTGGAGAGTGAGATCTGTTCAGGGGATCTATGTGTTTGAGGGTGTGTGCTGGAGAGTGAGCTGTGTTCAGGGGATCTATGTGTTTGAGAGTGAGAGCTGGAGAGAAAGCTGTGTTCAGGGAATCTATGTGTTTGAGGGTGTGAGCTGGAGAGTGAGCTGTGTTCAGGGAATCTATGTGTTTGAGGGTGTGAGCTGGAAGCAGATGTTACATGTCGACTCCTATTCAATTAAACATAAGGGTAACTCTGTATTCTCTCTGCTAAACAGCGCAGATCCCTGATAAAAGCCCTTATTTCTCATCAAAATATTTTGTAGAACTGTTTTTGTCACGATTGTCGTAAGCATACTCAGATCAAAGAGCAGCGTTGACCACGTTCGCTTTCAACCTAAGAGAGAACTCTAACTAAAAGTACACCTCCTGTACAGAGGGAGCCATGTGGGGTTTGTCTGTCTGTCTTAATGTCTGTCTGTCTTACTGCCTGTAAGTCTGACTGACTGTTATCTGAGTGACCTGGAAACACGCACACACACACACGCACGCACACACGCACGCACACACACACACACACACACACACACACACACACACACACACACACACACACACACACACACACACACACACACACACACACACACACACACACACACACACACAGCCATGGTTCAGTTCAGCTGGAAACTGGTGTCCATGTTGGATGCAAGAGGAGCCTCCTGTGCCAAATGAGGAGCGATGCAGCAAACAGCCAACCTCGCACACCACAGGAAACAGACCAGAGAGCTATCAACCTCACACACCACAGGAAACAGACCAGAGAGCTATCAACCTCACACACCACAGGAAACAGACCAGAGAGCTATCAACCTCACACACCACAGGAAACAGACCAGAGAGCTATCAACCTCACACACCACAGGAAACAGACCAGAGAGCTATCAACCTCACACACCACAGGAAACATACCAGAGAGCTATCAACCTCACACACCACAGGAAACAGACCAGAGAGCTATCAACCTCACACACAACAGGAAACAGACCAGAGAGCTATCAACCTCACACACCACAGGAAACAGACCAGAGAGCTATCAACCTCACACACCACAGGAAACAGACCAGAGAGCTATCAACCTCACACACCACAGGAAACAGACCAGAGAGCTATCAACCTCACACACCACAGGAAACAGACCAGAGAGCTATCAACCTCACATACCACAGGAAACAGACCAGAGAGCTATCAACCTCACACACCACAGGAAACATACCAGAGAGCTATCAACCTCACACACCACAGGAAACATACAAGAGAGCTATCAACCTCACACACAACAGGAAACAGACCAGAGAGCAATCAACCTCACACACCACAGGAAACAGACCAGAGAGCTACCAACCCCACACACCACAGGAAACAGACCAGAGAGCTATCAACCTCACACACCACAGGAAACAGACCAGAGAGCTATCAACCTCACAAACCACAGGAAACAGACCAGAGAGCTATCAACCTCACACACCACAGGAAACAGACCAGAGAGCTATCAACCTCACACACCACAGGAAACAGACCAGAGAGCTATCAACCTCACACACCACAGGAAACAGACCAGAGAGCTATCAACCTCACACACCACAGGAAACAGACCAGAGAGCTATCAACCTCACACACCACAGGAAACAGACCAGAGAGCTATCAACCTCACACACCACAGGAAACATACCAGAAAGCTTATCCTTATAACTATAATTCCTCCTCTCATCCTCTCTTTATCTTCCTTCTCCCTTCACTATCCTCCTCTCATCTTCTTTCCTCCCTATCCCTCTCACCCTCATTCTCTCCCTTCTTTGCTCAGTCTCCTCTCATCCTCTTTCCTCCCTCTCTCCCTGCCTCACTCTCTCCCTCATTCCCTCCCTTCTTCTCTCAGTCTCCTCTCATCCTCTCTCTCCCTCTCTCCCTGCCTCCTTCTCTCCCTCATTCCCTCCCTTCTTCGCTCAGTCTCCTCTCATCCTCTTTCCTCCCTCTCTCCCTGCCTCCATTTCTCCCTCATTCCCTCCCTTCTTCTCTCAGTCTCCTCTCATCCTCTCTCCTCCCTATCTCCCTGCCTCCCTCTCTCCCTCATTCCCTCCCTTCTTCGCTCAGTCTCCTCTCATCCTCTTTCCTCCCTCTCCCCCTGCCTCCCTTTCTCCCTCATTCCCTCCCTTCTTCTCTCAGTCTCCTCTCATCCTCTCTCCTCCCTCTCTCCCTGCCTCCCTCTCTCCCTCATTCCCTCCCTTCTTCGCTCAGTCTCCTCTCATCCTCTTTCCTCCCTCTCTCCCTTTCTCCCTCATTACCTCCCTTCTTTGCTCAGTCTCCTCTCATCCTCTCTCCCTGCCTCCCTGCCTCCCTCTCTCCCCCATTCCCTCCCTTCTTCTCTCAGTCTCCTCTCATCCTCTCTCCTCTCATCCTCTCTCCTCCCTCTCTCCCTGCCTCCCTTTCTCCCTCATTCCCTCCCTTCTTCTCTCAGTCTCCTCTCATCTCTCTCCTCCCTCTCTCCCTCATCCCTCCCTTCTTCGCTCAGTCTCCTCTCATCCTCTTTCCTCCCTCTCTCCCTGCCTCCCTTTCTCCCTCATTCCCTCCCTTCGCTCTCAGTCTCCTCTCATCTCTCTCCTCCCTCTCTCCCCCATTCCCTCCCTTCTTCTCTCAGTCTCCGCTCATCCTCTCTCTCCCTCTCTCCCTGCCTCCCTTTCTCCCTCATTCCCTCCCTTCTTCTCTCAGTCTCCTCTAGCCTGCAAGGCCGGGTTGACACTTATACTCACACTCATCCTCTGTCGCTGATACACACATGCACGCGCATGCACACATGCACGGTGGCGGTGAGAGGGCTTCACGGCAGAGCCAAGGTGCAAACACACTAGGTAATTACACCGCAGCTCAGAGAGGCTGATAGGAAGAACAGGGCCAAGACGAGAATAAGCTCTGAGTAAGAGTAAGAGAGGTTGAGAGGAGGGACGGAGGGACGGAGGGAGGAATGAGATGAGGGAGAAGAGGAGAGAGAGGAGGGAGAGGGAGAAGAGGGAGAAGAGAGGGAGAGGGAGAAGAGGGAGAAGAGAGGAGGGAGAGGAGATGATGGAGGAGAGGAGGGAGAGGAAGGAGAAGAGAAGAAGGAGGTGAAGAGAGAGTAGGGAGAGAGAGAGTTCTCTACTGAACAAAAATATAAATGCAACAAGTAAAGTGTTGGTACCATTTTTCCTGAGCTGAAATACACACAAAAAGGTTATTTCTCTAAAATGTTGTGCACAAATGTGTTTACATCAATGTTAGTGAGCATTTCTCCTTTGCCAAGACAATCCCTCCACCTGACAGGCGTGGCATATCAACAGTGGGGGAAAAAGTACCCGAATGTCATACTTGAGTAAAAGTAAAGATACCTTAATAGAAAGTCACCCAGTAAAATATTACTTCAGTAAAAGTCTAAAAGTATTTGTTTTAAATATACTTAAGTTTAAAAAGTAAATGTAATTGCTAAAATATATCTAAGTATCAAAAGTAAAAGTTGAAATAATTTCAAAATCCTTATATTTAGCATACCAGGCAGCACAATTTTCTTGTTTTTTTTTATTTACGGATAGCCAGGGGCACACTCCAACACTCAGACATAATTTACAAATGAAGCATTTGTGTTTAGTGAGTCCGCCAGGTCAGAGGCAGTAGGGATGACTTGGTATGTTCTCTTGATAAGTGCATGAATTTTACAATTTGTCTGTCCTGCTAGCCATTCAAAATGTAATGAATAATTTTGCGTGTCAGGGACAATGTATGGAGTAAAAAGTACATCATTTTCTTCAGGAATGTAGTGAAGTAAAAGTAAAAGTTGTCAAAATATAAATAGTAGAGTACAGATACCCCAAAAAACTACTTAAGTAGTACTTTAAAGTATTTTTACTTAAGTACTTTAAACCACTTCATATCGAAAAGCTGATTAAACAGCATGATCATTACACAGGTGCACCTTGTGCTGGGGACAATAAAAGACCACGATAAAATGAATAGTTTTGTCACACCATATCACA
>NC_092160.1:28454718-28467218 GCF_045791955.1 Oncorhynchus clarkii lewisi | reverse complement strand
TTGAATTGTATTGAATTGAATTGAGAGAGAGAGAGAGAGAGAGAGAGAGAGAGAGAGAGAGAGAGAGCAGGAACTGGAACTGTAGCAAGGACTTACTAGGAGACACAAGAGTCAGTAAAGTATAAATGACTGACTTCTCTCCTCTACTTTCCCTTCTATAATAAGTCAAATCCAGGCTATTCTGAATTGTGTTTGTGTGTGTGTGTGTGTGTGTGTGTGTATGTGTGTGTGTGTGTGTGTGTGTGTGTGTGTGTGTGTGTGTGTGTGTGTGTGTGTGTGTGTGTGTGTGTGTGTGTGTGTGTGTGTGTGTGAACAGTGAATGGTAGGTTTAAATATAATAATACAATAAAATATCTGCTGGTCTCTCCTCTCATCAGGACTCCATGGTAGGCTACTACTGTTTTTGCTGCTGTTGCTGTGCTATAGCACTGATCAGACACCTCTTACTGATATAGCAGTGTGGCCCGGCTACCCGGATAAAGCACTAAATAAACTTCAGTTAGTGTTAAATTCGGCTGCTAGAATCCTGACTAGAACCAAAAGATTTGATCATATTACTCCAGTGCTAGCCTCCCTACACTGGCTTCCTGTCAAGGCAAGGGCTGATTTCAAGGTTTTACTGCTAACCTACAAAGCATTACATGGGCTTGCTGCTACCCATCTCTCTGATTTGGTCCTGCCGTACATACCTACACATACGCTACGGTCACAAGACGCAGGCCTCCTAATTGTCCCTAGAATTTCTATGCAAACAGCTGGAGGCAGGGCTTTCTCCTATAGAGCTCCATTTTTATGGAATGGTCTGCCTACCCATGTGAGAGACGCAGACTCTGTCTCAACCTTTAATTATTTACTGAAGACTCAGCTCTTCAGTGGGTCATATGATTGAGTGTAGTCTGGCCCAGGAGTGTGAAGGTGAACGGAAAGGCTCTGGAGCAACGAACCGCCCTTGCTGTTTCTGCCTGGCCGGTTCCCCTCTTTCCAGTGGGATTCTCTGCCTCTAACCCTATTACAGGGGCTGAGTCACTGGCTTAATGGTGCTCTTTCATGCCGTCCCTAGGAGGGGTGCGTCACTTGAGTGGGTTGAGTCACTGATGTGATCTTCCTGTCTGGGTTGGCAGTCCCCCTTGGGTTGTGCCGTGGCGGAGATCCTTGTGGGCTATACTCGGCCTTGTCTCAGGATGGTAAGTTGGTGGTTGAAGATATCCCTCTAGTGGTGTGAGGGCTTTGCTTTGGCAAAGTGGGTGGGGTTATATCCTTCCTGTTTGGCCCAGTCCGGGGGTATAATCGGATGGGGCCACAGTGTCTCCTGACCCCTCCTGTCTCAGCCTCCAGTATTTATGCTGCAGTAGTTTATGTGTTGGGGGGCTGGGGTCTGTTATATCTGGAGTACTTCTCCTGTCTTATCAGGTGTCCTGTGTGAATTTAAGTATGCTCTCTCTAAATCTCTCTTTCTCTCTTTCTTTCTCTCTCTCGGAGGACCTGAGCCCTAGGACCATGCCCCAGGACAACCTGGCATGAGGACTCCTTGCTGTCCCCAGTCCACCTGGCCGTGCTGCTGCTCCAGTTTCTACTGTTCTGCCTGCGGTTATGGAACCCTGACCTGTTCACCGGAAGTGCTACCTGTCCCAGACCTGCTGTTTTCAACTCTCTAGAGACAGCAGGAGCGGTAGAGATACTCCTAATGATCGGCTATGAAAAGCCAACTGACATTTACTCCTGAGGTGCTGACTTGCTGCACCCTCGACAACTACTTATTATTTTTTGACCATGCTGGTCATTTATGAACATTTGAACATCTTGGCCATGTTCTGTTATAATCTCCACCCGGCACAGCCAGAAGAGGACTGGCCACCCCACATAGCCTGGTTCCTCTCTAGGTTTCTTCCTAGGTTTTGGCATTTCTAGGGATTTTTTCCTAGCCACCGTGCTTCTACACCTGCATTGCTTGATGTTTGGGGTTTTAGGCTGGGTTTCTGTACAGCACTTTGAGATATCAGCTGATGTAAGAAGGGCTATATAAATACATTTGATTTGATTTGATCTAGTCGGCCAAAATTTGTGCCAGACCTCACTAATGCTCTTGTGAATGAATGGAATCAAGTCCTCGTGTCAATGTTCCTAGCATCTAGTGGAAAGTCTTCTCAGAATAGTGGAGGATGTTATAGCATCAAAGTGGGGACCAACTCCATATTAATGAGAAGTTTGACGAGCAGGTGTCCACATACTTTTGTATTGTATGCCATGTAGTGTATGCGTGTGTGGGTGTGTGTGTGTGGGTGTGTGTGTGCGTGTGTGTGTGTGTCTTCCAGGTAGAGCAGGAATATGAGAGGGGAAATAACAGGCATCATTTATCTGGGACACTAATGCACAGTGTCAGATTAAAACTAGATGTTTTACTATATATCTGTAGTTTAACACACACACACACACACACACACACACACACACACACACACACACGCACACACACACACACACACACACACACGCACACCAAAACACATGTCATTTATGCGACCACGTTCCTCCCATAAACACATGTCTCTAGTCAGCCCTAGACAGACAACTCTGTATTAGTGTTATTCAACATGATGCTTCTTCCCCAGACATCTCGTTTACTTCACTCGTTTACTTCACTACATGTGTTTATTTTCTCATTTGGAGGGTAAACATCAACAGCAGCTTTGACTCAATATGGGCTTCGATTAGCATGCGATCTACGCACGCTACAGTGGATATTATAGACAGTTAAGAAATGAACATAGTTTGTATTTATTCATGTATCAAGATATTCAGGCAACATGTGATGTGAATGGCATCATACTTTGCTGGGCTTGCTGAAGCTTGTATCGATATGTGCTTCGAAACATGTACAAATGGAGTATAAATCTGAGAAGTGTCCTCCGTTTACGTTGATTTGGATCCAGGCTCTGACCCCTCTGTGCCCCACTGTGTGTACTCGGTGTGTGTGTGTGTGTGTGTGTGTGTGTGTGTGCGTGTGTGTGTGTTCCCCTTCCGCCTCATCAGTATTGTGATACAGACATCTTGTACAGGTGAAATAGATGTTGTCATGTCCTCTCCAGAGTCTTGTTAGTGAATGGTTGTGTCATGTTCTCTATTATCTCATTGGCTCTGCTATTCTATTCTAGCTCTTTTTATTTTTCACTACTCTCCCTGAAGGGTGGTAAACACACACACACACACACACACACACACACACACACACACACACACACACACACACACACACACACAGAGACACAGACACACACACACACACACACACACACACACACACACACACACACACACACACACACACACACACACACACAGACACACACACACACACATAAGGAAACATACACAGACCCAGAGAATCCTCTTCGTTCAGGACAATGATGAATCATAAGGGGACAGAATAGCAGACAGGCAGACAGACAGACACAGTCTAACAGTACAGTAGTTAGATCCTGCCAATATCTAACAGCATAGTGCCATGATGTCCATCTGCGTGTTGCTTTACATCATACCTTGTCAATAATAACTTTAAGATCAGGAGGACGAGGGGAAGAGGCAAGCCTAGGGAGAGAAGACCGCAGGATAGACAGAGATGTCTGCTTCAGATCTACCGTTTGACTAGTTCTCTTTTAATGGTGCAAATTGGACACAATTCGAAATCGAATTATCCTCTGTCTGCCAGCCACTCTCTCTTTCTCTCTCGGTCTGCCAGCCACTCTCTCTTTCTCTCTCTGTCTGCCAGCCACTCTCTCTGTCTGCCAGCCACTCTCTCTTTCTCTCTCGGTCTGCCAGCCACTCTCTCTTTCTCTCTCGGTCTGCCAGCCACTCTCTCTTTCTCTCTCGGTCTGCCAGCCACTCTCTCTTTCTCTCTCGGTCTGCCAGCCACTCTCTCTTTCTCTCTCGGTCTGCCAGCCACTCTCTTTCTCTCTCGGTCTGCCAGCCACTCTCTCTTTCTCTCTCTGTCTGCCAGCCACTCTCTCTTTCTCTCTCGGTCTGCCAGCCACTCTCTCTTTCTCTCTCTGTCTGCCAGCCACTCTCTCTGTCTGCCAGCCACTCTCTCTTTCTCTCTCGGTCTGCCAGCCACTCTCTCTTTCTCTCTCGGTCTGCCAGCCACTCTCTTTCTCTCTCGGTCTGCCAGCCACTCTCTCTTTCTCTCTCTGTCTGCCAGCCACTCTCTCTTTCTCTCTCGGTCTGCCAGCCACTCTCTCTTTCTCTCTCTGTCTGCCAGCCACTCTCTCTGTCTGCCAGCCACTCTCTCTTTCTCTCTCGGTCTGCCAGCCACTCTCTCTTTCTCTCTCTGTCTGTCAGCCACTCTCTCTGTCTGCCAGCCACTCTCTCTTTCTCTCTCGGTCTGCCAGCCACTCTCTCTTTCTCTCTCTGTCTGCCAGCCACTCTCTCTTTCTCTCTCTGTCTGCCAGCCACTCTCTTTCTCTCTCTGTCTGCCAGCCACTCTATATTTCTCTCTCTGTCTGCCAGACACTCTCTCTGTCTGCCAGCCACTCTCTCTTTCTCTCTCGGTCTGCCAGCCACTCTCGCTTTCTCTCTCTGTCTGCCAGCCACTCTCTCTTTCTCTCTCGGTCTGCCAGCCACTCTCTCTTTCTCTCTCTGTCTGTCAGCCACTCTCTCTGTCTGCCAGCCACTCTCTCTTTCTCTCTCGGTCTGCCAGCCACTCTCTCTTTCTCTCTCTGTCTGCCAGCCACTCTCTCTGTCTGCCAGCCACTCTCTCTTTCTCTCTCGGTCTGCCAGCCACTCTCTCTTTCTCTCTCTGTCTGCCAGCCACTCTCTCTGTCTGCCAGCCACTCTCTCTTTCTCTCTCGGTCTGCCAGCAACTCTCTCTTTCTCTCTCTGTCTGCCAGCCACTCTCTCTGTCTGCCAGCCACTCTCGCTTTCTCTCTCTGTCTGCCAGCCACTCTCTCTTTATCTCTCTGTCTGCAAGCCACTCTCTCTTTCTCTCTCTGTCTGCCAGACACTCTCTTTCTCTCTCTGTCTGCCAGCATCTCTATATTTCTCTCTCGGTCTGCCAGCCACTCTCTCTTTCTCTCTCTGTCTGCCAGCCAGTCTCTCTGTCTGCCAGCCACTCTCTCTTTCTCTCTCTGTCTGCCAGCCATTCTCTCTTTCTCTCTCTGTCTGCCAGCCACTCTCTCTTTCTCTCTCTGTCTGCCAGCCACTATCTCTTTCTCTCTCTGTCTGCCAGCCACTCTCTCTTTCTCTCTATGTCTGCCAGCCACTCTCTCTTTCTCTCTCTGTCTGCCAGCCACTCTCTCTTTCTCTCTCGGTCTGCCAGCCACTCTCTCTTTCTCTCTCTGTCTGCCAGCTATTCTCTCTTTCTCTCTCTGTCTGCCAGCCAATCTCTATTTTTATCTCTGTTTGCCAGCCACTCTTTCTTTCCCTCTCTGTCTGCCAGCTACTCTCTCTTTCTCTCTGTGTCTGCCAGCCACTATCTCTTTCTCTCTCTGTCGGACAGCCACTCTCTCTTTCTCTTTCGTCTCTATCATTATCTCTATTTCATTCTGTCGTTCTCTCTCTCTCCTCCATTCCTCTCTCACTCTCCCTCTCTCTCTACCCATCACTCTCTCTCACTCTCCCTCTCTCTCTCCCCTCTCTCTCTCACCCCTCTATCTCCCTCTCTCCCCATCACTCTCCCTCACTCTCCCTCTCTCTCTCCCCCTCTCTCTCACCCCTCTATCTCTCTCTCTCCCCATCACTCTCCCTCGCTCTCCCTCTTTATCTCCCCCTCTCTCCTTACCTCCCCCTCCCCTCTCTCTCCCTTTCTCTCCACTCCTGATCTCCGGGGAACCCTGCAGTTCAGATGACATCACAGCAGGTGATATGATTGGCCAGCTGAGTGGGTCTTAGCCCAATCAGACGTCAAGATAAGTGTCTGAGACTTAACACACTGACTCACTTACAGAAGACATTTCTTTGTACACACATCTGACATTTCTTACTAGTAGCAACTGACTTGTTAACAACACACTGTATAAACCAGGCAGACAGACACTGTGGACTCAATCCTAACTTAACATCCAGACTCAGAGCTTTAGAACAGCATTTAGACAACATTGAAGTCAGAGTTATTTAAGAATGTACTCCTATGGGAAAGCCAGACAACTCAGAGAAGACCTTCCTTTTCAGACGGAGTACAACATTAAGCTGTAAAATAAATGTTTTGTGATTTGTCGTTTGACAAAAGATAAGTGCTTGGTCTGCATCACATTATATATTTCTAATATGAACCATTATTCACCTATCTGACTCTCTCAGTCTAATATGAACCATTATTCACCTATCTGACTCTCTCAGTCTAATATGAACCATTATTCACCTATCTGACTCTCTCAGTCTAATATGAACCATTATTCACCTATCTGACTCTCTCAGTCTAATATGAACCATTTTTCACCTATCTGACTCTCGTGTCTAATATGAACCATTATTCACCTATGTGACTCTCTCAGTCTAATATGAACCATGATTCACCTATCTGACTCTCTCAGTCTAATATGAACCATTATTCACCTATCTGACTCTCTCAGTCTAATATGAACCATTATTCACCTATCTGACTCTCTCAGTCTAATATGAACCATTATTCACCTATCTGACTCTCTCAGTCTAATATCAACCATTATTCACCTATCTGACTCTCTTGTCTAATATGAACCATTATTCACCTATCTGACTCTCTCAGTCTAATATGAACCATTATTCACCTATCTGACTCTCTCAGTCTAATATGAATCATTATTCACCTATCTGACTCTCGTGTCTAATATGAACCATTATTCACCTATCTGACTCTCTCAGTCTAATATGAACCATTATTCACCTATCTGACTCTCTCAGTCTAATATGAACCATTATTCACCTATCTGACTCTCTCAGTCTAATATGAACCATTATTCATCTATCTGACTCTCTTATCTAATATCAACCATTATTCACCT
The DNA here is from genome assembly GCF_045791955.1 of Oncorhynchus clarkii lewisi. NCBI lineage: Eukaryota > Metazoa > Chordata > Actinopteri > Salmoniformes > Salmonidae > Oncorhynchus > Oncorhynchus clarkii. The sequence continues at coordinate 28,460,247 of NC_092160.1, read as the reverse complement.
ATCTGACTCTCTCAGTCTAATATGAGCCATTTTTCACCTATCTGACTCTCTCAGTCTAATATCAACCATTATTCACTTATCTGACTCTCTTGTCTAATATGAACCATTATTCACCTATCTGACTCTCTGTCTAATATGAATCATTATTCACCTATCTGACTCTCTTATCTAATATCAACCACTTTTCACCTATCTGACTCTCTCAGTGTAATATGAACCATTATTCACCTATCTGACTCTCTCAGTCTAATATGAACCATTATTCACCTATCTGACTCTCTCAGTCTAATATGAACCATTATTCACCTATCTGACTCTCTCAGTCTAATATGAACCATTATTCACCTATCTGACTCTCTCAGTCTAATATGAACCATTATTCACCTATCTGACTCTCGTGTCTAATATGAACCAGTATTCACCTATCTGACTCTCTCAGTCTAATAACAACCATTATTCACCTATCTGACTCTCTTGTCTAATATGAACCATTATTCACCTATCTGACTCTCTCAGTCTAATATGAACCATTATTCACCTATCTGACTCTCTCAGTCTAATATGAATCATTATTCACCTATCTGACTCTCGTGTCTAATATGAACCATTATTCACCTATCTGACTCTCTCAGTCTAATATGAACCATTATTCACGTATCTGACTCTCTCAGTCTAATATGAACCATTATTCACCTATCTGACTCTCTCAGTCTAATATGAACCATTATTCATCTATCTGACTCTCTCAGTCTAATATGAACCATTATTCATCTATCTGACTCTCTTATCTAATATCAACCATTATTCACCTATCTGACTCTCTCAGTCTAATATGAACCATTATTCACCTATCTGACTCTCTCAGTCTAATATCAACCATTATTCACTTATCTGACTCTCTTATCTAATATCAACCATTATTCACCTATCTGACTCTCTTGTCTAATATCAACCATTATTCACCTATCTGACTCTCTCAGTCTACTATCAACCATTATTCACCTATCTGACTCTCTCAGTCTAATATAAATCATTATTCACCTATCTGACTCTGTCAGTCTAATATCAACCATTATTCACCTATCTGACTCTCTCAGTCTACTATCAACCATTATTCACCTATCTGACTCTCTTGTCTAATATGAACCATTATTCACCTATCAGACTCTCTGTCTAATATGAATCATTATTCACCTATCTGACTCTCTCAGTCTAATATGAACCATTATTCACCTATCTGACTCTCTCAGTCTACTATCAACCATTTTTCACCTATCTGACTCTCTCAGTCACAGATCTGAAACGCTGTAGGTGTACAGTATATGGCTCGAGGTTGTTTCAGGACCCGGCTGTTTTATGTTCTGCATTTAACCAAACTATTTATCCTATAAACCTGAGAGGAGAAAGAATCTTCCTGACCATGTAAAACCCCCTGAAGCAGCACTATCTAAATGAGAAGATGACAACTCAATAAAACTGCTCCCATTCTCAACCAGGGACCAATTCTGTGGGTTTGTAGCGGCTGGATATGTGCCTTGTATGTCTGTGAGTGTGTTTGATTAATTACCACACCGGCTGGCCACACTGTCCTCCAGTCCCCAAGGGGGCGATGTACTATGAAGAGGGGTTCAGCTGAGGCCAACACACACACACACACAGACACAGACACACACACACACACACACACACACACACACACACACACACACACACACACACAATGTTGCAATGTATATGTGTGTGTGTGTGTGTTTGTGTGTGTGTCTGCTCTTACTCACCCGCCTCGGGCGACAGGTAAGGCCAGAGGCGTGAAAGGGCGAGGGTACACTCCTGTGGAATTGTGGGTATTTTAAGCCATGAGCCCTGGGGCGGTGCTGGAGGGCAAACATGTACCTGTGAGTAATAAACACACACACACACACACACACACACACACACACACACACACACACACACACACACACCTGTAGCTCTAAAACAGCCACTTTATAACTAATGCATGTTTTTACCACTATGTTTATGACTAACAAGCTATATATGTTTTACCATCTCTATAAAAACTGTAAACATATATTTGATATCTACAGACATATATTTGATATCTACAGACATATATTTGATATCTACAGACATATATTTGATATCTACATACATAAATGTGGTATTTACAGACATATATTTGATACCTACAGACATATATTTGTTCTACCTACAGAAATATATTTGATATCTACAGACATATATTTGATATCTACAGAAATATATTTGATATCTACAGACATATATTTGATATCTACAGACATATATTTGATATCTACATACATAAATGTGGTATTTACAGACATATATTTGATATCTACATACATAAATGTGGTATTTACAGACATATATTTGATACCTACAGACATATATTTGTTCTACCTACAGAAATATATTTGATACCTACAGACATATATTTGTTCTACCTACAGAAATATATTTGATACCTACAGACATATATTTGTTCTACCTACAGAAATATATTTGATACCTACAGACATATATTTCATATCTACATATATATATTTGATACCTAGAAACATATATTTGATAAACTACATACATATATTTGATATTTACAGACGTATATGTGATATTTACAGACATATATTTGATACTTACAGACATATGTTTGATACCTACATTCAAATGTAACATTGCGGTGTTGCAATCTACTGCAAAGATAGCCTACAGAGTTCTGTCCTACTATCCAGGTCTGTACCCAAACAATTTGAACTTCTACTAAATCCACCTCTCTAAAAACAAGTCTCTCATCGTTGCCACCTGCTATAGACCACCCTCTGCCCCCAGCTGTGCTCTGGACACCATATGTGAACTGATTGCCCCCCCCATCGATCTTCAGAGCTTGTGCTGCTAGGTGACCTAAACTGGAACATGCTTAACACCCCAGCCATCCTACAATCTAAGCTTGATGCCCTCAATCTCACACAAATTATCAATGAACCTACCAGGTACCACCCCAAAGCCGTAAACACGGGCACCCTCATAGATATCATCCTAACCAACTTGCCCTCTAAATACACCTCTGCTGTCTTCAACCAAGATCTCAGCGATCACTGCCTCATTGCCTGCATCCGTAATGGGTAAACGGTCAAACGACCTCCACTCATCACTGTCAAACGCTCCCTGAAACACTTCAGCGAGCAGGCCTTTCTAATCGACCTGGCCGGGGTATCCTGGAAGGATATTGATCTCATCCCGTCAGTAGATGATGCCTGGTTATTTTTTTTAAATGCTATCCTCACCATCTTAAATAAGCATGCCCCATTCAAGAAATTTAGAAGCAGGAACAGATATAGCCCTTGGTTCACTCCAGACCTGACTGCCCTTAACCAACACAAAAACATCCTATGGCGTTCTGCAGTAGCATCGAACAGCCCCCCTGATGTGCAACTTTTCAGGGAAGCTAGAAACCAATATACACAGGCAGTTAGAAGAGCCAAGGCTAGCTTTTTCAAGCAGAACTTCCTGCAACACAAACTCAAAAAAGTTCTGGGACACTGTAAAGTCCATGGAGAATAAGAACTCCTCCTCCCAGCTGCAGACTGCACTGAAGATAGGAAACACTGTCACCACCGATAAATCCACTATAATTTTCTACGGCTGGCTATGCTTTTCACCTGGCTACCCCTACCCTGGTCAACAGCACTGCACCCCCCACAGCAACTCGCTCAAGCCTTCCCCATTTCTCCTTCTCCCAAATCCATGTTCTGAAAGAGCTGCAAAATCTGGACCCCTACAAATCAGCCGGGCTAGACAATCTGGACCCTTTCTTTCTAAAATGATCTGCCGAAATTGTTGCCACCCCTATTAATAGCCCGTTCAACCTCTCTTTCGTGTCGTTTGAGATTCCCAAAGATTGGAAAGCAGCTGCGGGCATCCCCCTCTTCAAAGGGGGGGACACTCTTGACCCAAACTGCTACAGACCTATAACTATCCTACCCTGCCTTTCTAAGGTCTTCGAAAGCCAAGTCAACAAACAGATTACCGACCATTTCGAATCCCACCATTCCTTCTCCGCTATGCAATCTGGTTTCAGAGTTGGTCATGTGTGCACCTCAGCCACGCTCAAGGTCCTAAATTATATATTTTAACTGCCATCGATAAGAAACAATACTGTGCAGCCATATTCATTGACCTGGTCAAGGCTTTCGACTCTGTCAATCACCACATCCTCATTGGCAGACTCGACAGCCTTGGTTTCTCAAATGATTGTCTCGCCTTGTTCACCAACTACTTCTCTGATAGAGTTCAGTGTGTCAAATCGGAGGGTCTGTTGTCCGGGCCTCTGGCAGTCTCTATGTGGGTGCCACAGGGTTCAATTCTTGGACTGACTCTCTTCTCTGTATACTTCAATGATGCTCTTGCTGATGGTGAGTCTCTGATCCACCTCTACGCAGACGACACCATTTTGTATACTTCTGGTCCTTCTTTGGACACTGTGTTAACAACCCTCCAGGCGAGATTCAATGCCATACAACTCTCCTTCCGTGGCCTCCAATTGCTCTTAAATATCAGTAAAACTAAATGCATGCTCTTCAACCGATCGCTGCCTGCACCTGCCCGTCTGTCCAACATCACTACTCTGGACGGCTCTGACTTAGAATATGTGGACAACTACAAATACCTAGGTGTCTGGTTAGACTGTAAACTCTCCTTCCAGACTCACAACAAGCATCTCCAATCCAAAGTTAAATCTAGAATTGGCTTCCTATTTCGCAACAAAGCATCCTTCACTCATGCTGCCAAACATAACCTTGTAAAACTGACTATCCTACCAATCCTCGACTTCGGCAATGTCATTTACAAAATAGCCTCCAATACCCTACTCAATAAATTGGATGCAGTCTACCACAGTGCCATCCGTTTTGTCACCAAAGCCCCATATACTACCCACCACTGCGGCCTGTATGCTCTCGTTGGCTGGCCCTCGCTTCATACTCGTCGCCAAACCCACTGGCTCCATGTCATCTACAAGACCCTGCTAGGTAAAGTCCCCCTTTATCTCAGCTCGCTGGTCACCATAGCAGCACCCACCTGTAGCACGCGCTCCAGCAGGTATATCTCTCTGGTCACCCCCAAAACCAATTCTTTCTTTGGCCGCCTCTCCTTCCAGTTCTCTGCTGCCAATGACTGGAACAAACTACAAAAATCTCTGGAACTGGAAACACTTATCTCCCTCACTAGCTTTAAGCACCAGCTGTCAGAGCAGCTCACAGATTACTCACCTGTACATAGCCCATCTATAATTTAGACCAAACAACTACCTCTCCCACCACTGTGGGAGAGGTATCTACATACAGTAGATATCTACGTACATATGTTTGATACCCCAGACATATACCTGATACCTACAGACATATATTTGATACCTACATATATATTTGATACCTACATACATATATTTGATACCTACAGACATACAGTATATTTGTCAAAGGCGTGCAATATGATTGCGACTAGAACATC
>NC_092160.1:28437218-28449718 GCF_045791955.1 Oncorhynchus clarkii lewisi | reverse complement strand
AAAACTCAGTGCCTCTTTGCTTGACATCATGGGAAAATCAAAAGAAATCAGCCAAGACCTCAGAAAAACAATTGTAGACCTCTACAAGTCTGATTCATCCTTTCCAAACACCTGAAGGTACCACGTTCATCTGTACCAACAATAGTACGCAAGTATAAACACCATGGGACCACTCAGCCGTCATACCGCTCAGGAAGGAGACGCGTTCTGTCTCCTAGAGATGAACATACTTTGGTGCGAAAAGTACAAATCAACCCCATAACAACAGCAAAGGACCTTGTGAAGATGCTGGAGGAAACGGGTACAAAAGTATCTTTGTTCCACAGTAAAACGAGTCCTATATCGACATAACCTGAAAGGTCGCGCAGCAAGGAAGAAGCCACTGCTTCTGAAACAAAAATAGAACTGTTTGGCAATAATGACCATCGTTGTGTTTGGAGGAAAAAGGGGGAGGATTGCAAGCCTAAGAACACCATCCCATCCGTGAAGCACGGGGGTGGCAGCATCATGTTGTGGGGGTGCTTTGCTGCAGGAGTGACTGGTGCACTTCACAAAATAGATGGCTTCATGAAGGAGGAAAATTATGTGGATATATGGAAGCAACACCTCAAAGACAACAGTCAGGAAGTTGAAGCTTGGTCGCAAATGGGTCTTCCAAATGGACAATGACCCCAAGCATACTTCCAAAGTTGCAACAAAATGGCTTAAGGACAACAAAGTCAAGGTATTGGAGTGGCCATCACAAAGCCCTGACCTCTATTCTAGAGAAAATGTGTGGGCAGAACTGAAAAATGGTGTGCAAGCAAGGAGGCCTACAAACCTGATTCAGTTACACCAGCTCTGTCAGGAGGAATGGGCCACAATTCACCCAACTTAAAAGCTTGTGGAAGGCTACCCGAAACTTTGGACCCAAGTTCAACAATTTAAAGGCAATGCTACCAAATACTAATTGATGTAAAATATATCACTAGCCACTTTAAACAATGCTACTTAATATAATGTTTGCATACTCTACATTATTTATCTCATATGTATACGTATATACTGTACTCTATATCATCTACTGCATATTTATGTAATACATGTATCACTAGCCACTTTAAACTATGTCACTTTGTTTACATACTCATCTCATATGTATATACTGTACTCGATACCATCTACTGTATCTTGCCTATGCTGCTCTGTACCATCACTCATTCATTTATCCTTATGTACATATTCTTTATCCCCTTACACTGTGTGTAAGACAGTAGTTTTGGAATTGTTAGTTAGATTACTCGTTGGTTATTACTGCATTGTCGGAACTAGAAGCACAAGCATTTCGCTACACTCGCATTAACATCTGCTAACCATGTGTATGTGACAAATACATTTCTATTTTATTTGATTTGATTTAATTGAGTGTATGTAAACTTCCAACTTCCACTGTATATGGCTTATGCTAGTACGGGTAGTCAAAATGGTGTTTTGAGTGTGGGGATGTTGGCCATAAGCGACATGCTTGCCCGAAAAGGGAGAAGGCGGAGGGAGGGACTCGTAACGCCTGGGCCCTCTGATGTAAGGAGAGGTGGGCCGACAGTGGTAGAGCAGCCACTAGCACCTGTTGCTGAGGAACAAGTTGTCCATGTTGAGGGTACTGAGTTGCAGCTTGTACCAGAGGGGAACATAACGTCTGTTATGCAGAAAAATATTGTTGTAGGAGGTAAGGACGGATCTGATGAGCCATTTCCCCAGACTGGTGAGGAGATGCCCAGTACGAGTTATGGGGTACAGGAGGGGATTCAGGTGGAGCTTGTCTCCCAGGTAGTGGAGATGTCCACTAAGAGAAATGGGGTACAGGAGGGGGTTTAGGTGGGGCTAGTCTCCCAGTTAGTGAAGGAGATACCCGGTATGAGTGATGGAGTGCAAGTGGGGACTGTTGAGACGGATGTGGCTGAAGGAGGTCATGGGTCTGTGGCATCAGTTGAGGAGGATCAGGAGAAGTGGGTGACAGAAGCAAAATGACCACCTTTAACCGAGATGTGCTTGGCAAAATTTTGTGTCACAAAGAATTTGAAGAAGGATGTAAGACAACTTGTAAGGGCCCCTATGATGGAAAATGGAGTAAGACAATGGTCTGCTTTGGGCCAGAGGATGATGACTTTGTGGCTGAACTGATCTACAACTATGGAGTGGGAGAATATTGCCTAGTCAACGACTTCCTCGGTTTGACTCTGCAGTCTAGCCAGGCTGTCAGCAATGCTAAGCGGCTTAGTTGGCCACTCAATGAGGTTGGAAAGGGCCTCTATCTGGCTAAGGCCCTGGGAGGTTATCACTTCAACCTAGTGGACAAAGAACAGCCTCCCAATGATCCAGTTCAGAAGGTGTGTCTGGCTGCAGAAATCAATATACTGCTGCTCCTCCCTTCTGGGGATGAAGGTGAAAGAGAGCAATGAGGAGAAGAAGACTGTGCTGGTGGGATTCACAGACACTCAGTGTAAACAAGAGTTTCACAACATTGCTCGGACAGTAGATCATGGGACAGCTTTCGGGGCGGATAGCATTCTCCTGTTCACGTGAGCAGTTGGCATATCTTGAAGCCTTGATGACAAAAGGAAACCATAAAATCTTTACTGTCTTAGTTAGCCTGGACGCCCCTGGGAAGGCTTGGTTAGCCTGGAGGCCCCTGGGGAAGGTTTGGTTAGCCTGGAGGCCCCTGGGGAAGGTTTGGTTAGCCTGGAGGCCCGTGGGGAAGGTTTGGTTAGCCTGAAGGCCTCTGTGAAGGATTGGTTAGCCTGGATGCCCCTGTGGAAGGCCTGGTTAGCCTGGAGGCCTCTGGGGAAGGCTTGGTTAGCCTGGAGGCCCCTGGGGAAGGCTTGGTTAGCCTGGACGCCCCTGGGATCTGCTATGTTGTTTGAGTGTTCATTGTGCTGTGGGTTCCCACCCAGACACAATAAACGTTCTTTAAAACTCAAACTCTCTCTTTCTATTTCTACTTCTCTCTCTCTCTCTCTCTCTCTCTCTCTCTCCCTTTCTCTCTCTCTCTCTCCCTTTCTCTCTCTCTCTCCCTCTCCCTCTCTATTTCTGTCTCCCTTTCTTTTCTCTCTCTCTCTCTCTCTCTCTCTCTCTCTCTCCCTTTCTCTCTCTCTCTCCCTCTCCCTCTCTCGTTCTGTCTCTCTCTCTCTACTCCCCTTTCTCTTCCCTTTAACAGAAGAGAGGAATATAATAGCATGTATTCATACCAGCTTCCTGTCTAACTGACTCATAATGAGCTAAAAGCTTACAACACACACAACTGAGTGAGACCTGAGTGAGACTTCTTTTGACAGGTCTTTGAAGTGATCATAAATAGCCTATACCCTTCCTTTATTGACACACAACATAGTGATTTGCTTGATTGCTTCAGCTTCTTGGTGGCTAGCTTGGAAACAACACTGATTTTGATTGAAAGGATACAGAACATTCCAACTGCCGTCTGACGCCTCCACTTGTTTCTCATCTCCATGACGACCATCGCTTCATTCTCTCCTCTCTTCTTTATTCCTGTCTTTTTCTCCTCATGCTAATTAAGGATTACATCAACCAGCGCTCTGTTATTTACTGACCCCTACACTCCTACAAAAAATAGTTCCAAAAGGGTTATTCAGCTGACCCCATAGCATAATCCTTTTTGGTTCCAGTTGGAACCATTTTTGGTTCCAGGTATAACTCCTTTGGGTTCCTTTCCTGTTGAAAGGGTACTACATGGAACCCATAAAGGTTTAACCTGGAACCAAAAAGGGTTCTTCAAAGGGTTCTGCTATGGGGACAGCCGAAGAACCCTTTTAGGTTCTAGATCCTGCTGCACGCTGGAGATTTGAGGGGATTACATAGCTGTAGGCAATAAGTCGTCATGTCTCTCTCGCTCTCTTTCCCACCTCTGCCTCGCTCTCTCTTATCTCTCTCATGTTCTCTCTATCTCTCTCTACACACTACAGTACTGTACTCCACAGTCATATCAGAGATAGCACACACCAGTAAAATTCTCTAAAGTCATATCAGACATACACACCACAGGACTGTATTCCACAGTCATAACAGAGATACACACTACAGTACTGTATTCCACAGTCATAACAGAGATACACACTACAGTACTGTATTCCACAGTCATAACAGAGATACACACTACAGTACTGTATTCCACAGTCATAACAGAGATACACACTACAGTACTGTATTCCACAGTCATAACAGAGATACACACTACAGTACTGTATTCCACAGTCATAACAGAGATACACACTACAGTACTGTATTCCACAGTCATAACAGAGATACACACTACAATACTGTACTCCACAGTCATAACAGAGATACACACTACAATACTGTATTCCACAGTCATAACAGAGATACACACTACAGTACTGTATTCCACAGTCATAACAGAGATACACACTACAATACTGTATTCCACAGTCATAACAGAGATACACACTACAATACTGTATTCCACAGTCATAACATAGATACACACTACAATACTGTATTCCACAGTCATAACAGAGATACACACTACAGTACTGTATTCCACAGTCATAACAGAGATACACACTACAGTACTGTATTCCACAGTCATAACATAGATACACACTACAATACTGTATTCCACAGTCATATCAGTTTGATATTTTACTAAGAAACAAAGGAAGGAAGAAAGCCTGTACACTATGCTGTCTCTGTCTCTGTCTCTTTGACCCTCACAGGAGACCAAACCTCCCCCACGCTCTGTAATGGATCAGATGGAGAGCGAGAGAAGAGCAGAGGAGAGACCGGCCACAGGGAAGAGAGAATGGAGAGAACTGCTTCACTACGGTAATGAGAGACCTGGTGCTGCTGCACTCAGGCGTCTCTTGCTCTCTGTTTCCCTCCCATTCTCTGCCAGTCCTCAGAATAACTATTTAGCCTGGTTTGTAAAATAGGGGGAGAGGGCTGTGGGGGGATTTTGACATTTGCACACACAGCACACCTGCTCCCAGGAAACCACCCTCCTCCCAGTGCCACAAAGATGTCCAAATGACTATCGCCCCGTCTCACTCACCTCGGTCATCGCTTCGAGAGACTGGTCATGGCCCACATCGAGGCCAGCATGCCAGGCACACTGGACCCACTCCAATTAGCCTACCGCTCCAACAGATCCACAGAAGATGTCATTTCCATCGCCATTCACCTGGCCCTAACACATCTGGACAACAGGAACACCTATGTGAGAATGCTGTTCATTGACTACAGTTCAGCATTCAACAATGTTGTTCCCTCCAAGTTCGACACCGATCTCAGAGCCCTGGGTCTGGACACCACCTTCTGCCACTGGGTCCTGGACTTCCTGACGGGCAGACCACAGGCTGTGAGGATTGGCATCAACACCTACTCTATACTGACTCAACACAGGGGCCCGTCAGGGGTGTGTCCTCAGCCCTCTTCTGTACTCCCTGTTCACTCCGTGGCTTTGCACGATACCATCTCCATCATCAGGTTTGCTGACGACACCACTGTTACAGGCCTGATAATCAACAATGACGACTAAGGAGGTAAGTGAACTGGCATTGTGAACCACAATGCCAGGACAATTACCTCTCCCTCAACGTCAGCAAAACAAAGGAGTTGATTGTTGACTTCAGAGGAGGGAACAGCACTGCAGTAGAGATTCAGCTGTATTAAGTTCCTCGGCGTCCACATCACACAGGACTTGACATGGACCAACAACACCACCACCAGGACCAACAACACCACCACCAGGACCAACAACACCACCACCAGGACCAACAACACCACCACCAGGACCAACAACACCACCACCAGGACCAACAACACCACCACTCCTGTCAAGAGGGCACAACAGCGTCTCTACTTCCTAAGACGTCTGAAGACCACGAGTCCTCTCCAACTACTACTGCTGCACCATTGAGAGCGTCCTGACCAGTTGCATCATGGCCCCTTTCATGGTAATTGCTCCGTGCACTACCCCAAGGCCCTCCAGCGGTGGTGAAGACAGCCCAGGATATCACTGGGACCGTGCTCCCCCCCATCCAGGACATCCATGACATCTCCCCCACACCCCCCCGAGGCCACGAGCTGTTCACTCCCTTACCGTCAGGCAGACGGTATCGGAGCATGAGGTCTGATACCAACAGGCTCAGAGACAGTTTCTATCTACAAGCCATCAGACGGTATCGGAGCATGAGGTCTGATACCAACAGGCTCAGAGACAGTTTCTATCTACAAGCCATCAGACGGTATCGGAGCATGAGGTCTGATACCAACAGACTCAGAGACAGTTTCTATCTACAAGCCATCAGACGGTATCGGAGCATGAGGTCTGATACCAACAGGCTCAGAGACAGTTTCTATCTACAAGCCATCAGACGGTATCGGAGCATGTGGTCTGATACCAACAGACTCAGAGACAGTTTCTATCTACAAGCCATCAGACGGTATCGGAGCATGTGGTCTGATACCAACAGACTCAGAGACAGTTTCTATCTACAAGCCGTCAGACTGCTGAACACTTGAACTGGACTGACCACCTACTCTGATCCTCCACACTGGCAGAAATGCACTCACTCACACACACACACACAGACAGACATATACACACACATAGACAGACATATACACACACATAGACAGACATATACACACACACAGACAGACATATACACACACACAGACATACACACACACAGACATAAATACACACAGACATATACACACAGACATATTCACACAGACATACACACAGACACACACACACACACACACACACACACACACACACACACACACACACACAGAGAGAGAGAGAGAGAGACATACACACACACACAGACATATGCACACATCACAACTGCTGCTACCAGACTTCTATTCTGATTACTAAATACCGCACAATTTACAGACTTAACCCTCACTCCCCTTCCCCACTGTCCTCCCTCCTCTCATCCCTATCTCCACTCCTACACCGTCCTCCCTACTCCTCTCATCCCTCTCCACTCCTACACTGTCCTCCCTCCTCTCATCCCTATCTTCACTCCTACACCGTCCTCCCTCCTCCTCTCATCCCTCAATCCACGCCTAGACTGTCCTCCATCCTCCTCTCATCCCTCTCCACTCCTACACTGTCCTCCCTCCTTCGCTCATCCCTCTCTCCACTCCTACACTGTCCTCCCTCCTCCTCTTATACCTCTCTCCACTCCTAGACTGTCCTCCATCCTCCTCTCATCCCTCTCCACTCCTACACTGTCCTCCCTCCTCCTCTCATCCCTCTTTCCACTCCTACACTGTCCTCCCTCCTCCTCTCATACCTATCCACTCCTACACCGTCCTCCCTCCTCCTCTCGTCCCTCTCCACTCCTACACTATCCTCCCTCCTCCTCTCATCCCGAACTCCACTCCTACACTGTCCTCCCTCCTCCTCTCGTCCCTCTCCACTCCTACACTGTCCTCCCTCCTCCTCTCATCCCTCTCTCCACTCCTAGACTGCCCTCCTTCCTCCTCTCATCCCTATCTCCACTCCTACACCGTCCTCCCTCCTCCTCTTATCCCTCTCTCCACTCCTACACTGTCCTCCCTCCTCCTCTCACCCCTCTCCACTCCTACACTGTCCTCTCTACTCCTCTCATCCCTTTCCACTCCTACACTGTCCTCCCTACTCCTCTCATCCCTTTCCACTCCTACACTGTCCCCCCTCCTCCTCTGATTCCTCTCTCCCCTCCTACACTGTTCTCCCTACTCCTCTCATCCCTCTTTCCACTCCTACACTGTCCTCCCTACTCCTCTCATCCCTTTCCACTCCTACATTGTCCTCCCTCCTTCTCTCATCCCTATCTCCACTCCTACACTGTCCTCCCTCCTCCTCTCATCCCTCTCCACTCCTACACTGTCCTCCCTCCTCCTCTCATCCCTTTCCACTCCTACACTGTCCTCCCTACTTGACTTTTAAAACAATGTGAACCCTATAAGGAAAGCATTTATTTTGTTGAGGTTACATTGTCAGAACATACCCTTTTCTTATAATATTCATAGATTACTTATATAATTGACATATTTTGTCTACAATATGTCATAACATATACACAGTATGTATGAAGAGCACCATAATCATGTTTTTAATTGTGTATTTCATTGTGTATTTCATTGTGTATGTCAGTGTGTATGTTAATGTGTATGTCATTGTGTATGTCATTGTGTATGTCAGTGTGTATGTCAGTGTGTATGTCAATGTGTATGTCAGTGTGTATGTCATTGTGTATATCAATGTGTATGTCAGTGTGTATGTCAGTGTGTATGTCATTGTGTATATCATTGTGTATGTCATTGTGTATGTCAGTGTGTATGTCAGTGTGTATGTCATTGTGTATGTCATTGTGTATATCATTGTGTATGTCATTGTGTATGTCAGTGTGTATGTCATTGTGTATGTCAGTGTGTATGTCATTGTTTATGTCATTGTGTATGTCATTGTGTATGTCAGTGTGTATGTCAGTGTGTATGTCATTGTGTATGTCATTGTGTATATCATTGTGTATGTCATTGTGTATGTCAGTGTGTATGTCATTGTGTATGTCAGTGTGTATTTCATTGTTTATGTCAGTGTGTATGTCATTGTGTATGTCATTGTGTATGTCATTGTGTATGTCAGTGTGTATGTCAGTGTGTATGTCATTGTGTATGCCATTGTGTATGTCAGTGTGTATGTCATTGTGTATGTCATTGTGTATGTCAGTGTGTATGTCATTGTGTATGTCAGTGTGTATGTCATTGTGTATGTGTGATGTGCACGTCTACAGGTGGCCGCTTCGTCTGCCCCTTCGTTGTTTTTGATTGCCTACTGGAATTAGATCCATTGTCCTGGGTGGTGGTCCGAACAGAGGATCCGCTTCGGGAAAGTTGTATTCCTGGTCGTAATGTTGGTAAGATGACGTTGCTCTTATATCCAATAGTTATTCCTGGCTGTATGTAATAAGACTTAAGATTTCCTGGGGTAACAATGTGAGAAATAACAAATAAAAACACTAAATATTGCATAGTTTCCTAAGAACTCGAAGTGAGGCGACCATCTCTGTCGGCGCCATGGTATAATATTAGAACATCAATTAGAGCATTAATGTTCTCCAGTATTCTATCCAATTAGAGCATTAATGTTCTCCAGTCTTCTATCCAATTAGAGCAACGTTCTCCAGTCTTCTATCCAATTAGAGCATTAATGTTCTCCAGTCTTCTATACAATTAGAGCAACGTTCTCCAGTCTTCTATACAATTAGAGCATTAATGTTCTCCAGTCTTCTATCCAATTAGAGCATTAATGTTCTCCAGTCTTCTATCAAATTAGAGCATTAATGTTCTCCAGTCTTCTATCCGATTAGAACATTAATGTTCTCCAGTCTTCTATACAATTAGAGCATTAATGTTCTCCAGTCTTCTATACAATTAGAGCATTAATGTTCTCCAGTCTTCTATCCAATTAGAGCATTAATGTTCTCCAGTCTTCTATCCAATTAGAGCATTAATGTTCTCCTGTCTTCTATCCAATTAGAGCATTAATGTTCTCCAGTCTTCTATCCAATTAGAGCATTAATTTTCTCCAGTCTTCTATCCAATTAGAGCATTAATGTTCTCCAGTCTTCTATCCAATTAGAGCATTAATGTTCTCCAGTCTTATATCCAATTAGAGCATTAATGTTCTCCAGTCTTCTATCCAATTAGAGCATTAATGTTCCCCAGTCTTCTATCCGATTAGAACATTAATGTTCTCCAGTCTTCTATCCAATTAGAGCATTAATGTTCTCCAGTCTTCTATCCAATTAGAGCATTAATGTTCTCCAGTCTTCTATACAATTAGAGCATTAATGTTCTCCAGTCTTCTATCCAATTAGAGCATTAATGTTCCCCAGTCTTCTATCCGATTAGAACATTAATATTCTCCAGTCTTCTATCCAATTAGAGCATTAATGTTCTCCAGTCTTCTATCCAATTAGAGCATTAATGTTCTCCAGTCTTCTATCCAATTAGAGCATTAATGTTCTCCAGTCTTCTATACAATTAGAGCATTAATGTTCTCCAGTCTTCTATCCAATTAGAGCATTAATGTTCTCCAGTCTTCTATCAAATTAGAGCATTAATGTTCTCCAGTCTTCTATCCGATTAGAACATTAATGTTCTCCAGTCTTCTATCCAATTAGAACATTAATTTTCTCCAGTCTTCTATCCAATTAGAGCATTAATGTTCTCCAGTCTTCTATCCAATTAGAGCATTAATTTTCTCCAGTCTTCTATCCAATTAGAACATCAATGTTCTCCAGTCTTCTATCCGATTAGAACATTAATGTTCTCCAGTCTTCTATCCGATTAGAACATCAATGTTCTCCAGCATTTTATCTCCTGATCTGCTGCTTCACAGCAACACCCATAGGACACAGGCATCCCATAGGACACTCACTAGGCCCACCATAAACACACAAACATGCACACACACGTGCTCCAATCACACAATCTCATAACATAGAAGCACATGCACGAAAAACGCACACAAACACCCGCACATTTTTAAACACACACACATTTACACAAACACACACACACACATTTACAAACACACACACACTGCTCTAAGCACACATTTTAACACAACACGCACACACACACCCCCCGGCCATACTACAGAAGCCAGTTCCAGGAAATGGCCCTCCTCCCCTCCTCCCCTCCCACTCTCCAAGTGCTGCCTCTCTCTCCCCAGGACTAGAAAACTAAATGAACAAGAATTATTTGTTTGTAAAGGCAGAATGTGGAGAGAGTAAACACACAATGTGCTTCAGCCTAACCCAGTGTGTCAGCTGAGCTCTGAGTCTGCAGGCTCCTAGCTAGAGACAGTTACACCATACAAATAGCAGGCCCAGGGGCCACAGCACTGCTCCTCCACAGCTACCACACAAATATGAAGAATATCTTCAAATACACCGCAAGAGGGGGAATGGGAGGGAGGGAGAGTGGAGACAGAGAGAGGGAGGGTGAGAGAGAGAGAGAGAGGGGGGGGAGAGAGTAGAGGGAGAGGGAGTAGAGAGAGAGAGGGAGGGGGATAGAGAGAAAAGAGAGAGGAAAGGGGGAGAGAGAGTAGAGAAAGAGAGAGGGGGGAGGATGATAGAGAGAGGGGGGGGAGAGATTCGAGGGAGAGGGAGTAGAGAGAGAGAGGGAGGGGGATAAAGAGAAAAGAGAGAGGAAAGGGGGAGAGAGAGTAGAGAAAGAGAGAGGGGGAATCAGGATAGAGAGAGAGAGAGTGGGGGGGAGAGAGTGGGGGGTAGAGGGCGAGGGAGGGGGAGAGAGAGGGGGGGAGAGAGAGTAGAGGGAGAGGGAGGGAGGGGGAGAGAGAGTAGAGGGAGAGAGAGGGGGAGAGAGAGTAGAGGGAGAGGGAGGGAGGGTAGAGGGAGAGGGAGGGAGGGGGAGACAGAGGGCGGGAGAGAGTAGAGGGAGAGAGAGGGGGTAGAGAGAGTAGAGGGAGGGAGGGAGGGAGGGAGGGAGGGAGGGAGGGAGGGAGGGAGGGAGGGAGGGAGGGAGGGAGGGAGGGAGGGAGGGAGGGAGGGAGGGAGCAGTTCTGGAACAGCAAAGAAGGCGAGACGGAAAGCTGGTTGCAGATTAAAAAAAAGGGAGAATGTAAGAAAGAAAGAAAGAAAGGAAAATAGCGGGCAGAGAAAAAACAGAGCAAGTGAGTTGATGAAAGAGAGATGAATGCAGAACAGAGAAAGGGAGGAGAATGAAACAAAGATTAGAAGAAAGAGGAAGGAAGAGTGAGAGAAAGGAAGAGAAAGGAGGAAGGAAGAGAAAGAGGAAAGAAGAGAAAGAGAAAGGAAGGGAGAGACAGGAAGAGAAAGAGGAAGGAAGAGTGAGAGAAAGGAAGTGAGAGAGGAAGGAAGGAAGAGAAAGAGGAAGGAAGAGTGAGATAACGGAAGAGAAAGAGGAAGGAAGAGAAGAGGAAGGAAGAGAAAGAGGAAGGAAGAGAAAGGAAGGAAGAGGAAGAGGAAGGAAGAGAAAGAGGAAGGAAGAGAGAGGAAGGAAAATAGAGAGGAATGAAGAATGTGTGTGTGTGTGTGTGTGTGTGTGTGTGTGTGTGTGTGTGTGTGTGTGTGTGTGTGTGTGTGTGTGTGTGTGTGTGTGTGTGTGTGTGTGTGTGTGTGTGTGTGTGTGTGTGTGTGTGTGTGTGTGTGTGTGTGTGTGTGTGTGTGTGTGTGTGTGTGTGTGTGTGTGTTTGTGATGAGGGGGATATGGTATGTTAAGCAGAGTGGATGGGTATTTGCTGTTTCTTATTGCCTAAATATGATAAAAGTATAATAATATACATTTTGCCATGAGGCTGAGAGAACATTTAGCTTCTTTTTTAAAACATTTCCGGGGCTGTGGGGGTGTGTTATATGCCAGTGTTCTCTCCTCATCTCCTGTTTGCATAAGAACATAATGAAGGCGGGACCTAAAAATGGCAGTTTAAA
>NC_092160.1:28382218-28434718 GCF_045791955.1 Oncorhynchus clarkii lewisi | reverse complement strand
TCTACCACACTGCTAGGTATCTGACCTCTACCACACTGCTAGGTATCTGACCTCTACCACACTGCCAGGTCTCTGACCTCTACCACACTGCTAGGTATCTGACCTCTACCACACTGCTAGGTCTCTGACCTCTACCACACTGCTAGGTATCTGACCTCTACCACACTGCTAGGTATCTGACCTCTACCACACTGCTAGGTCTCTGACCTCTACCACACTGCTAGGTCTCTGACCTCTACCACACTGCTAGGGCTCTGACCTCTGCCACACTGCTAGGTCTCTGACCTCTACCACACTGCCAGGGCTCTGACCTCTGCCACACTGTCAGGTATCTGACCTCTGCCACACTGCCAGTGCTCTGACCTCTACCACACTGCTAGGTCTCTGACCTCTACCACACTGCCAGGGCTCTGACCTCTACCAGATCCACCTTGAGGCCTTTGGAGCCGAAAGTCATCATCCTCTCCTGTTCTGTCCCCCTCTCTCTCTCCTCCCTTCACCTCTCCTCTACCCTCTTTATTCCATCATCTCACAATGTATCTTTCCCCTCCCCTCCTCTCCTCTCCTTTCCTCAATCCATCTCTACTCTGTTTCAGTATTAATCTCCTCTACTCTGTTCCAGTATTAATCTCCTCTACTCTGTTCCAGTATTCATCTCCTCTACTCTGTTCCTGTATTCATCTCCTCTACTCTGTTCCTGTATTCATCTCCTCTACTCTGTTCCTGTATTAATCTCCTCTACTCTGTTCCTGTATTCATCTCCTCTACTCTGTTCCAGTATTCATCTCTTCTACTCTGTTCCAGTATTCATCTCCTCTACTCTGTTCCTGTATTCATCTCCTCTACTCTGTTCCTATATTCATCTCCTCTACTCTGTTCCTGTATTCTACGCTGTTCCTGTATTCATCTCCTCTACTCTGTTCCTGTATTCATCTCCTCTACTCTGTTCCTGTATTCATCTCCTCTACTCTGTTCCTGTATTCATCTCCTCTACTCTGTTCCTGTATTCATCTCCTCTACTCTGTTCCTGTATTCATCTCCTCTACTCTGTTCCTGTATTCATCTCATCTACTCTGTTCCTGTATTCATCTCCTCTACTCTGTTCCAGTATTCATCTCCTCTACTCTGTTCCTGTATTCATCTCCTCTACTCTGTTCCAGTATTCATCTCCTCTACTCTGTTCCAGTATTCATCTCCTCTACTATGTTCCAGTATTCATCTCCTCTACCCTGTTCCTGTATTCATCTCCTCTACTCTGTTCCTGTATTCATCTCCTCTACTCTGTTCCTGTATTCATCTTTCATCTCTACTCTGTTCCTGTATTCATCTTTCATCTCCTCTACTCTGTTCCTGTATTCATCTCCTCTACCATGTTCCTGTATTCATCTCCTCTACTCTGTTCCGGTATTCATCTTTCATATCCTCTACTCTGTTCCTGTATTCATCTCCTCTACTCTACTCTGTTCCTGTATTCATCTCCTCTACTCTGTTCCTGTATTCATCTCCTCTACTCTGTTCCAGTATTCATCTCCTCTACTCTGTTCCTGTATTCCTCTCCTCTACTCTGTTCCAGTATTCATCTCCTCTACTCTGTTCCTGTGTTCATCTTCTCTACTCTGTTCCTGTATTAATCTCCTCTACTCTGTTTCTGTATTCATCTCCTCTACTCTGTTCCTGTATTAATCTCCTCTACTCTGTTCCTGTATTCATCGTTCATCTCCTCTACTCTGTTCCTGTATTCATCTTCTCTACTCTGTTCCTGTATTAATCTCCTCTACTCTGTTCCTGTATTCATCTCCTCTACTCTGTTCCTGTATTCATCTCCTCTACTCTGTTCCTGTATTCATCGTTCATCTCATCTACTCTGTTCCAGTATTCATCTTCTCTACTCTGTTCCAGTATTCATCTCCTCTACTCTGTTCCTGTATTCATCTTCTCTACTCTGTTCATGTATTCATATCCTCTACTCTGTTCCTGTATTCATCTCTTTGTAACCTCTCTATGATTTTCACTTGGACCACTGTGTCCTGATCGATCTCTCTCTCTCTCTCTCTCTCAATTAAATAAAATTAAATTCAAGAGGCATTATTGGCATGAGAAACATGTGTTAACATTGCCAAAGCAAGTGAGGTAGATAATATACAAAAGTCAAATAAACAATAAAAATTAACAGTAAACATTACACATACAGAAGTTTCAAAACAATAAAGACATTACAAATGTCATATTATATATACAGTGCCTTGCGAAAGTATTCGGCCCCCTTGAACTTTGCGACCTTTTGCCACATTTCAGGCTTCAAACATAAAGATATAAAACTGTATTTTTTTGTGAAGAATCAACAACAAGTGGGACACAATCATGAAGTGGAACGAAATTTATTGGATATTTCAAACTTTTTTAACAAATCAAAAACTGAAAAATTGGGCGTGCAAAATTATTCAGCCCCCTTAAGTTAATACTTTGTAGCGCCACCTTTTGCTGCGATTACAGCTGTAAGTCGCTTGGGGTATGTCTCTATCAGTTTTGCACATCGAGAGACTGACATTTTTTCCCATTCCTCCTTGCAAAACATCTCGAGCTCAGTGAGGTTGGATGGAGAGCATTTGTGAACAGCAGTTTCCAGTTCTTTTCACAGATTCTCGATTGGATTCAGGTCTGGACTTTGACTTGGCCATTCTAATACCTGGATATGTTTATTTTTGAACCATTCCATTGTAGATTTTGCTTTATGTTTTGGATCATTGTCTTGTTGGAAGACAAATCTCCGTCCCAGTCTCAGGTCTTTTGCAGACTCCATCAGGTTTTCTTCCAGAATGGTCCTGTATTTGGCTCCATCCATCTTCCCATCAATTTTAACCATCTTCCCTGTCCCTGCTGAAGAAAAGCAGGCCCAAACCATGATGCTGCCACCACCATGTTTGACAGTGGGGATGGTGTGTTGCTTTTACGCCAAACATAACGTTTTGCATTGTTGCCAAAAAGTTCCATTTTGGTTTCATCTGACCAGAGCACCTTCTTCCACATGTTTGGTGTGTCTCCCAGGTGGCTTGTGGCAAACTTTAAACAACACTTTTTATGGATATCTTTAAGAAATGGCTTTCTTCTTGCCACTCTTCCATAAAGGCCAGATTTGTGCAATATACGACTGATTGTTGTCCTATGGACAGAGTCTCCCACCTCAGCTGTAGATCTCTGCAGTTCATCCAGAGTGATCATGGGCCTCTTGGCTGCATCTCTGATCAGTCTTCTCCTTGTATGAGCTGAAAGTTTAGAGGGACGGCCAGGTCTTGGTAGATTTGCAGTGGTCTGATACTCCTTCCATTTCAATATTATCGCTTGCACAGTGCTCCTTGGGATGTTTAAAGCTTGGGAAATCTTTTTGTATCCAAATCCGGCTTTAAACTTCTTCACAACAGTATCTCGGACCTGCCTGGTGTGTTCCTTGTTCTTCATGATGCTCTCTGCGCTTTTAACGGACCTCTGAGACTATCACAGTGCAGGTGCATTTATACGGAGACTTGATTACACACAGGTGGATTGTATTTATCATCATTAGTCATTTAGGTCAACATTGGATCATTCAGAGATCCTCAATGAACTTCTGGAGAGAGTTTGCTGCACTGAAAGTAAAGGGGCTGAATAATTTTGCACGCCCAATTTTTCAGTTTTTGATTTGTTAAAAAAGTTTGAAATATCCAATAAATGTCGTTCCACTTCATGATTGTGTCCCACTTGTTGTTGATTCTTCACAAAAAAATAAAGTTTTATATCTTTATGTTTGAAGCCTGAAATGTGGCAAAAGGTCGCAAAGTTCAAGGGGGCCGAATACTTTCGCAAGGCACTGTATATATATACACTGTTGTAACAATGTACAAATGGTTAAAGTACACAAGGGAAAATAAATAAGCATAAATATGGGTTGTATTTACAATGGTGTTTGTTCTTCACTGGTTGCCCTTTTCTTGTGGCAACAGTTCACACATCTTGCTGCTGTGATGGCACACTGTGGAATTTCACCCAGTAGATATGGGAATTTAACTCTCTCTCTCTCTCTCTCTCTCTCTCTCTCTCTCTCTCTCTCTCTCTCTCTATATATATATATATATATATATATATATATATTTATATATATATTTTCTCATTTTGTCTGTCATAGTTGAAGTGTACCTATGATGAAAATTACAGGCCTCTCTCATCTTTTTAAGTGGGAGAACTTGCACAATTGGTGGCTGACTAAATACTTTTTTGCCCCACTGTATCTCAGTGTTTATCTCAGTGTTTATCTCAGTGTTTATCTCAAAGTGTATCTCAGTGTGTATCTCAGTGTGTATCTCACTGTGTATCTATCTCAGTGTTTATCTCAGTGTGTATCTATCTCAGTGTTTATCTATCTCAGTGTTTATCTCAGTGTGTATCTCAGTGTGTATCTCAGTGTGTATCTATCTCAGTGTTTACTCAGTGTGTATCTCAGTGTGTATCTCAGTGTGTATCTATCTCAGTGTTTATCTATCTCAGTGTTTATCTCAGTGTGTATCTATCTCAGTGTTTATCTCAGTGTGTATCTATCTCAGTGTGTATCTATCTCAATGTGTATCTCAGTGTGTATCTCAGTGTGTATCTCAGTGTGTATCTATCTCAGTGTGTGTCTCAGTGTGTATCTCAGTGTGTATCTCAGTGTGTATCTATCTCAGTGTGTATCTCAGTGTGTATCTATCTCAGTGTGTATCTCAGTGTGTGTGTGTGTATGTTGCACTGGCTTTTCTATCCTGAGACAACAGCAGACCTGATTGGCAATTAAAACAGCCAAAGTGAGGAGCTCAGAGTCCGTATTACAGCCTTCCAGCTAAACACTCCCACCTCGGCGTTGGGCTGCATTTATTCTCCCTCTCTCTCTCTCTCTCTCTCTCTCTCTCTGTCTCTCTCTCTCTCTCTGTCTCTCTTCATCTCTCTGTCTCCCTCTGTCTCTCTCTCTGTCTCTCTCTCTCTCTCTCTCTCTTCATCTCTCTGTCTCCCTCTGTCTCTGTCTCTCTCTCTGTCTCTCTGTCTCTCTCTCTCTCTCTCTTAATCTCTCTGTCTCTCTCTCTCTCTCTCTCTCTCTCTCTCTCTCTCTCTCTCTCTCTCTCTCTCTCTCTCTCTCTATCTCTCTTTCTCTCTCTTCATCTGTCTTTCTCTCTCTCTTCATCTCTCTGTCTCCCTCTGTCTTCCTCTGTCTCTCTGTCTCTCTCTCTCTGTCTCTCTCTCTCTCTCGCTGTCTCTCTCTCGGTCTCTCTTCATCTCTCTGTCTCCCTCTGTCTCTCTCTCTGTCTCTCTCTCTCTCTCTCTCTCTCTCTTCATCTCTCTGTCTCCCTCTGTCTCTGTCTCTCTCTCTCTCTCTCTGTCTCTCTCTAATCTCTCTTCATCTCTCTGTTTCTCTGTCTCTCTCTCTGTCTCCCTCTGTCTTTCTCTCTCTCTCTCTCTCTCTCGCTCTCTCTCTTTCTCTCGCTCTCTCTCTCTTCATCTCTCTGTTTCTCTGTCTCCCTCTCTCTCTCTCTGTCTCTCTCTCTCTCTCTCTCTTCATCTCTCTGTCTCCCTCTGTCTCCCTCTGTCTCTCTGTCTCTCTCTCTCTCTCTCTCTCTGTCTCTCTCTCTCTCTCTCTCTCTCCATCTCTCTGTCTCCCTCTGTCTCTCTGTCTCTCTCTGTCTCGCTCTCTGTCTGTCTGTCTGTCTGTCTGTCTGTCTGTCTGTCTGTCTGTCTGTCTGTCTGTCTCTCTCTCTCTCTCTCTCTCTCTCTCTCTCTCTCTCTGTCTCCCTCTTCCTATCTCTATTATTATACCCCTCTCTACTAACTCATCCCTCTCAACAAAATAACATTTAATTTAGACAGTGTGCTCTTATTATCTCCCATTGTAACTATGGTAGTATCCCAAATGGCCTCTATATAGTGCACTACTTTTCTGGTACTATATAGGCCTTGGTCAAAAGTAGTACACCCAGGGCTCAAACTGCGTCAGTAACACTCGCATCTGCAACCTTTTGCCTTGGCAGTGCGAAAAACATTTTTAATTGGTCGCTATGTAGCTGGTCACGTTAGTTTTGGTCCACAATGAGCTTTTTTTTATTATCAAGATTTATTAAAACAGCAATGGTACGACAATGGGTATGCAGACCGGGTACTCAAAAAGTTTAGTCCGAAGTCTTGTTTGAATCTCAGTCATCATGCACTGTTTGAAAGAACATTTCTGAAGGCTTTCCCCATAAACCTTCCCTGCAATGTAGCTGGCAGAATGATATAATGATGATTTGTATCAATTTCTGGGGCATTTATTTAGTAAAGTCAGCCATCACATGTAGCCTACACTGTGAATTGTACAATGTAAATATGATATTGTCAAGTCATTTGTGTTAATATTTGTGTAGGACACTATAGACCATAGGCTACCTGCTTAGCCCGCAAATTAAAGATAACATTTAAATGATGCACAAATTAGGAGTACAGGATGTGTACTATGAGCATGCGCTGACCAGCTGGCAAGTGCCTTCACTGACATTTTCAACATCTCCCTGTCCGAGTCTGTAATACCAACATGTTTCAAGCAGACCACCATAGTCCCTGTGCAAACGAAACCTGCCTAAATGACTACTGACCAGTAGCACTCACTTCTGTAGCCATGAAGTGCTTTGAAAGGCTTTGAAACCTTACCCCACTATAATTTGCATACCGCACCAACAGATCCACAGATGATGCAATCTCTATTGCACTCCACACTACCCTTTCCCACCTGGACAAAATGAACACCTATGTGAGAATGCTATTCATTTACTTCAGCTCAGCATTCAACACCATAGTGCCCTCAAAGCTCATCACTAAGCTAAGGACCCTGGGACTAAACACCTCCCTCTACAACTGGATCCTGGACTTCCTGACGGGCCACCCCCAGGTGGTAAGGGTAAGTAATAACACATCTGCCACGCTGATCCTCAACACAGGGGCCCCTCAGGAGTGCATGCTCAGCCCCCTCCTGTACTCCCTGTTCACTCATGACTGCACGGCCAGACATGACTCAAACACCGTCATTAAGTTTGCTGATGACAAAACAGTGGTAGTGGCCTGATCACTGACGATGATGAGACAGCGTATAGGGAGGAGGTCAGAGACCTGACCGTGTGATGCAAGGACAACAACATCTCCCTCAATGTGATCAAGACAAAAGAGATGATTGTGGACTACAGGAAAAGGAGGACAGAGCACGCCCCCATTCTCATCGATGGGGCTGCAGTGGAGCAGGTTGAAACCTTCAAGTTCTTTGGTGTCCACATCACCAACAAACTTCACACCAAGACAGTCGTGAAGAGGGCACGACAAAGCCTATTCCCCCTCATGGGGAATTAAAAGATTTGGCATGGGTCCTCAGATCCTCAAAAGGTTTTACAGCTGCACCATTGAAAGCATCCTGATGGGTTGCATCACTGCCTAGTATGGCAACTGCTCGGCCACCGATCGCAAGGCACTACAGAGGGTAGTGCGTACGACCCAGTACATCACCGGGGCCAAGCTTCCTGCCATCCAGGACCTCTATTGCAGGCGGTGTCAGAGGAAGGCCCTAAAATTGTCAAAGACTCCAGCTACCCCAGTCATAGACTGTTCTCTCTGATACCGCACGGCAAGCGGTACCGAAGTGCCAAGTCTAGGTCCAAGAGGCTTCTAAATAGCTTCTACCCCCAGGCCCATAAGACTCCTTGACTCCTGAACAGCTAATCAAATGGCTACCCAGACTATATGCATAGTGGCCCGAGGTAAAATGTTCCTGAATGTCAGGCCCTGAAATAACATGCTAATTTAAAAGGTGGCTAGTCATTTTTAGAGAGCCGCACACTCTAGGAGCTCAGATGCAAAAATGTAATTACCAACGTTTCGACAGCTTGACAGCGGCTCTCTTTTATTTTCAAGTTTTCTACTCCGCTAGCCAGCACCTCGCCTAAATAGGTGTGCGTTTCTTTTTCTTCTAGATTGGCTATTCGTTATTAGCCTGGTTCTGTATGGAAACCAGGCACATTATGGGACACGAGTCAGCAAAAACTTAGTGCGACCAAATCATGTGCTGGTGCCATCAAATGAAAAAGTTGGTAGAACCAGTGTCATCAATAGAAAAAGTTAGTCTAGAGCCCTGATAGGGAATAGCATGTGTTGATGGAATTTATATGAATGACTGGAATATTCCACTCTGAAGCCATATAATCATATGAAATTGATTAGAATTATGTATAAACATAGTCTATACAATATGTCTATAATAGTATCTTAAAAACAGACTGTCTGAGCAAGATTTGGTGCCGACCTTGGCTGGGGCCACTGAGAGTACTTCCCAGGGTCTCGGTCTCCTTGGCTGGGGCCACTGAGAGTACTTCCCAGGGTCTCGGTCTCCCTATCTTGAGGGAGGATGGGGATGGGGAGTAAGTCTCACAGATTCCCCTAATATTTTTTCTGCTGCGTAGCAGGACATATTGTGCTAATGTTAGTGTGAATGTGTGTGTGCTAATGTTAGTGTGAATGTGTGTGTGCTAATGTTAGTGTGAATGTGTGTGTGCTAATATTAGTGTGAATGTGTGTGCGTGAGAAGCCAGAATAAAATGAATGGTTTTGTACAACAGACCAGCGCTCTCGTGAATAAACCTTATTGACCACCATAGCTGGGCCTCCGTCTGTTTCATTTCAATCAGTATCTTACAAATCCTGATTAACAGACTAAGTAGTTTAACTCAATTGGTTGATGAACATTGAGAATATATTTCTCGTGACACATGCCAGTTGGGAAACATATACACCTCTAACATCTCCATCATATCCCACCAGACATGGCACCAGGGGTCTTCATCATATCCCACCAGGGGTCTTGATCATATCCCACCAGACATGGCAGCAAGAGGTCTTCATCATATCCCACCAGGGGTCTTCATCATATCCCACCAGACATGGCACCAGGGGTCTTCATCATATCCCACCAGGGGTCTTCATCATATCCCACCAGACCTGGCACCAGGGGTCTTCATCATATCTCACCAGGGGACTTCATCATATCCCACCAGGCATGCCACCAGGGGTCTTCATCAATTCCCACCAGGGGTCTTCATCATATCCCATCAGACATGCCACCAGGGGTCTTCATCATATCCCACCAGACATGACACCAGGGGTCTTCATCATATCCCACCAGACATGGCACCAGGGGCCTTCATCATATCCCACCAGACATGCCACCAGGGGTCTTCATCATATCCCACCAGACATGCCACCAGGGGTCTTCATCATATCCCACCAGGGGACTCCATCATATCCCACCAGACATGCCACCAGGGGTCTTCATCATATCCCACCAGACATGGCAGCAGGGGTCTTCATCATATCCCACCAGACATGCCACCAGGGGTCTTCATCAATTCCCACCAGGGGTCTTCATCATATCCCATCAGACATGCCACCAGGGGTCTTCATCATATCCCACCAGACATGACACCAGGGGTCTTCATCATATCCCACCAGACATGGCACCAGGGGCCTTCATCATATCCCACCAGACATGCCACCAGGGGTCTTCATCATATCCCACCAGACATGCCACCAGGGGTCTTCATCATATCCCACCAGGGGACTCCATCATATCACACCAGACATGCCACCAGGGGTCTTCATCATATCCCACCAGACATGGCAGCAGGGGTCTTCATCATATCCCACCAGACATGCCACCAGGGGTCTTCATCATATCCCATCAGGGGACTCCATCATATCCCACCAGACATGCCACCAGGGGTCTTCATCATATCCCACCAGGGGTCTTCATCATATCCCACCAGACATGCCACCAGGGGTCTTCATCATATCCCACCAGACATACCACCAGGGGTCTTCATCATATCCCACCAGGGGACTTCATCATATCCCACCAGGGGACTCCATCATATCCCACCAGGGGTCTTCATCATATCTCACCAGGGGACTTCATCATATCCCTCCAGACATGCCACCAGGGGACTCCATCATATCCCACCAGACATGCCACCAGGGGTCTTCATCATATCCCACCAGAGGACTTCATCATATCCCACCAGGGGTCTTCATCATATCCCACCAGACATGTCACCAGGGGTCTTCATCATATCCCACCAGGGGACTTCATCATTTGCCACCAGGGGTCTTCATCATATCCCACCAGGGGACTCCATCATATCCCACCAGACATGCCACCAGGGGACTCCATCATATCCCACCAGGGGACTCCATCATATCCCACCAGACATGGCACCAGGGGACTCCATCATATCCCACCAGACATGGCACCAGGGGTCTCATTACGGTCCCCAAATCCAGAACAAATTCAAGGAAACACACATTATTATATAGAACCATGATCACATGGAATTCCCTTCCATCTCAAATTACTTAAGCAAACAGGAAATGTTTCTTTAAAAACAATAAAACAGGACCTCACAACACAACACCTCTACCCTATCTGTCCTAGTTGCAATGTCTAAGTCTTAAATGTATGCAAATTCTAAAATATTTTGGTCTGTAATGTAATATTCGTTATGTATCGAACCGCAGGAAAACTAGCTGTCGCCATTGGCGCCGGTCAATCTATAGAAACAATAATAATACAAATCGGATGTTAGCAATTTCTGGCAAACCCGCATAGGCTCCCTCCGAGCTTATGGGACGCGGTCTTTCTATCTCTATCTACAACTCTCTCTCTCCCTCCGAGCTTATGGGACGCGGTCTTTCTATCTCTATCTACAACTCTCTCTCTCCCTCCGAGCTTATGGGACGCGGTCTTTCTATCTCTATCTACAACTCTCTCTCTCCCTCCGAGCTTATGGGACGCGGTCTTTCTATCTCTATCTACAACTCTCTCTCTCCCTCCGAGCTTATGGGACGCGGTCTTTCTATCTCTATCTACAACTCTCTCTCTCCCTCCGAGCTTATGGGACGCGGTCTTTCTATCTCTATCTACAACTCTCTCTCTCCCTCCGAGCTTATGGGACGCGGTCTTTCTATCTCTATCTACAACTCTCTCTCTCCCTCCGAGCTTATGGGACGCGGTCTTTCTATCTCTATCTACAACTCTCTCTCTCCCTCCGAGCTTATGGGACGCGGTCTTTCTATCTCTATCTACAACTCTCTCTCTCCCTCCGAGCTTATGGGACGCGGTCTTTCTATCTCTATCTACAACTCTCTCTCTCCCTCCGAGCTTATGGGACGCGGTCTTTCTATCTCTATCTACAACTCTCTCTCTCCCTCCGAGCTTATGGGACGCGGTCTTTCTATCTCTATCTACAACTCTCTCTCTCCCTCCGAGCTTATGGGACGCGGTCTTTCTATCTCTATCTACAACTCTCGCTCTCCCTCCGAGCTTATGGGACGCGGTCTTTCTATCTCTATCTACAACTCTCTCTCTCCCTCCGAGCTTATGGGACGCGGTCTTTCTATCAATTCAATTCAATTCTATTCAAGGGCTTTATTGGCATGGGAAACATGTGTTAACATTGCCAAAGCAGGTGAGGTAGATAATATATAAAGTGAATATACAAAGTGAAATAAACAATAAAAATGAACAGTAAATATTACACATACAGAAGTTTCAAAACAATAAAGACATTACAAATGTCATATTATATATATACAATGTTTTAACAATGTACAAATGGTTACGGTATACAAGGGAAAATAAATTAGCATAAATATGGGTTGTATTTACAATGGTGTTTGTTCTTCACTGGTTGCCCTTTTCTCGTGGCAACAGGTCACAAATCTTGCTGCTGTGATGGCACACTGTGTATTTTCACCCAGTAGATATGGAAGTTTATCAAAATTGGATTTGTTTTCGAATTCTTTGTGGATCTGTGTAATCTGAGGGAAATATGTCTCTCTAATATGGTCATACATTGGGCAGGAGGTTAGGAAGTGCAGCTCAGTTTCCACCTAGCCTGTCTTCTCTTGAGAGCCATGTCTGCCTACGGCGGCATTTCTCAATAGCAAGGCTATGCTCACTGAGTCTGTACATAGTCAAAGCTTTCCTTAATTTTAGGTCAGTCACAGTGGTCAGGTATTCCGCCGCTGTGTACTCTCTGTGTAGGGCCAAATAGCATTCTAGTTTTATCTGTTTTTTTGTAAATTCTTTCCAATGTGTCAAGTAATTATCTTTTTGTTTTCTCATGATTTGGTTGGGTCTAATTGTGCTGATGTCTTGGGGCTCTGTGGGGTGTGTTTGTGTTTGTGAACAGAGCCCCAGGACCAGCTTGCTTAGGAGTCTCTTCTCCAGGTTCATATCTCTGTAAGTGATGGCTTTGTTATGGAAGGTTTGGGAATCGCTTCCTTTTAGGTGGTTATAGAATTTAACGGCTCTTATCTGGATTTTGATAATTAGTGGGTATCGGCCTAATTCTGCTCTGCATGCATTATTTGGTGTTCTACGTTGTACACAGAGGATATTTTTGCAGAATTCCTCATGCAGAGTCTCAATTTGGTGTTTGTCCCATTTTGTGAAGTCTTGGTTGGTGAGCGGACCCCAGACCTCACAACCATAAAGGGCAATGGGCTCTATGACGGATTCAAGTATTTTTAGCCAAATCCTAATTGGTATGTTGAAATTTATGTTCCTTTTGATGGCATAGAATGCCCTTCTTGCCTTGTCTCTCAGATCGTTCACAGCTTTGTGGAAGTTACCTGTGGCGCTGATGTTTAGGCCAAGGTATGTATAGTTTTTTGTGTGCTCTAGGGCAACAGTGTCTAGATGGAATTTGTATTTGTGGTCCTGGTGACTGGACCTTTTTTGGAACACCATTATTTTGGTCTTACTGAGATTTCCTGTCAGGGCCCAGGTCTGACAGAATCTGTGCATAAGATCTAGGTGCTGCTGTAGGCCCTCCTTGGTTGGTGACAGAAGCACCAGATCATCAGCAAACAGCTGACATTTGACTTCAGATTCTAGTAGGGTGAGGCCGGGTGCTGCAGACTTTTCTAGTGCCCGCGCCAATTCGTTGATATAAATGTTGAAGAGGGTGGGGCTTAAGCTGCATCCCTGTCTCACCCCACGACCCTGTGTGAAGAAATGTGTGTGTTTTTTGCCAATTTTAACCGCACACTTGTTGTTTGTGTACATGGATTTTATAATGTCGTATGTTTTACCCACAACACCAGATTCCATCAGTTTGTATAGCAGACCCTCATGCCAAATTGAGCCGAAGGCTTTTTTGAAATCAACAAAGCATGAGAAGACTTTGCCTTTGTTTTGGTTTGTTTGGTTGTCAATTAGGGTGTGCAGGGTGAATACATGGTCTGTTGTACGGTAATTTGATAAAAAGCCAATTTGACATTTGCTCAGTACATTGATTTCATTGAGGAAATGTACGAGTCTGCTGTTAATGATAATGCAAAGGATTTTCCCAAGTTACCGTTGACGCATATTCCACGGTAGTTATTGAGGTCAAATTTGTCTCCACTTTTGTGGATTGGGGTGATCAGTCCTTGGTTCCAAATATTGGGGAAGATGCCAGAGCTAAGGATGATGTTAACCTCTTGAACCTCTGGGGGCAGTATTTCATTTTTGGATGAAAAACGTTCCCGATATTTGGTCACGAAAAGATGCTCGACTATGCATATAATTGACAGCTTTGGAAAGAAAACACTCTGACGTTTCCAAAAATGCAAAGATATTGTCTGTGAGTGCCACAGAACTAATGCTACAGGCGAAACCAAGATTAAATTTCATACAGGAAGTGAGCCAGATTTCGAATGCGCTGTGTTCCAATGTCTCCTTATATGGCTGTGAATGCGCAAGGAATGAGCCTACACTTTCTGTCATTTCCCCAAGGTGTTTGCAGCATTGTGACGTATTTGTAGGCATATCATTGGAAAATTGACCATAAGAGACTACATTTACCAGGTGGCCGCTCGGTGTCCTCCGTCGAAACTATTGCGTAATCTCCATTTTTCCATTTTGAACAGAGGAGAAACAAAACTGCCACGAGTGATTTATCATCGAATAGATATGTGAAAAACACCTTGAGGATTGATTCTAAACAACGTTTGCCATGTTTCTGTCGATATTATGGAGTTCATTTGGAAAAAAGTTTGCGTTGTAATGACTGAATTTTCTGTTTTTTTTCTTAGCCAAACGTGATGAACAAAATGGAGCGAATTCTCCTACACAAATAATAAATTTTGAAAAACTGAACATTTGCTATTTAACTGAGAGTCTCCTCATTGAAAACATCCAAAGTTCTTCAAAGGTAAATTATTTTATTTGAATGCTTTTCTTGTTTTTGTGAAAATGTTGCCTGCTGAATGCTAGGCTTAATGCTATGCTAGCTATCAATACTCTTACACAAATGCTTGTGTAGCTATGGTTGAAAAGCATTTTTTGAAAATCTGAGATGACAGTGTTGTTAACAAAAGGCTAAGCTTGTGAGCCAATATATTTATTTCATTTCATTTGCGATTTTCATGAATAGTTAACGTTGCGTTATGGTAATGAGCTTGAGGCTATAATTACGCTCATGGATACGGGATTGCTCGTCGCAACAGGTTAAAGAGTTTTAGTATAACCAATTGGAATTTGTTGTCTGTATATTTGGTCTCTCTCTCTCTCTCTCTCTCTCTCTCTATCTGTGTCTCTGTGCATAGCTACGCTCCGCCAGGATCACTGTGTGGCTGAGTTTGTGTGTGGTGTGTTTCTGTGTTGTGTGTTTGTGTGTGTGTCAGCCTGGTGCTAGGAGGTAGTTTCAGGCTGATTATAATTGATATGATGATAATGTTGGAGGGAGTTCCTGGTTGCTTCTCAAATGTTGTCAGTCTCCTAAATGAGCTGAGGCCTCCGGCTCTGTATTATACTAGAACTATACCTCTCACAATCTCTTCAAGAGAAAACTTGCTCTTAGAAAGAGAATACTTCTCCCTGACAGATAAACACAAGTCCATTGACCTCCCTCTCTCCCACTCCCTCTCTTCCTCTCTCCCACTCCGTCTCTTCCTCTCTCCCATTCCATCTCTCCCTCTCTTCATCTCTCCCACTCCTTCTCTTCCTCTCTCCCACTCCTTCTCTTCCTCTCTCCCACTCCTTCTCTCCCTCTCTCCCATTCCGTCTCTCTTCATGACTTGAAATGCAATCAAGTATTTTAGTTTTAAAATAAAATAACAAAGCAACCCCCAAAAATAACTCAACCGTTCCATTGAATCAACTGTTTTAGTCTCTGGTGTAATAAGGGCTTTACAAAAAAAGCTCATTTATTTAGTGTTGTTTCCATTGTTCCGAACGGTCAGAGAAGTGATATTGTAATCTAACAGCAGCTGTTTGGCAACATAATATACATGTAGTGCTTTCTCCTTATTTTTCTTCATCTCCACTGTTTTCTACAACTCGTCACATTTCTTCCACACATCTGACAGTGTACTTAAAGCATCCGACAAGCTCAGAGCATATCGTTTGTTTGATTAAAACACATAGGATGTGTCAATGCACATTAAAACATTTCTACCAAACGATTGATCGAAAGAAGAGACGACTCTCGGTCGACAAAGATTTTTTTTAGTCGGGAACAACCCTTAGTAATGTCTTTTCGTTATGTATAAGACCACAGTAAGGCTGTAATTATATAGTATATATTAACATCGTAGTATTTCTACCAAACATACTTTCAATAATCTGTCTGGGTGCAACACCATTCTACATGTTATTATCTCTGTCTGGGTAGAACACCATTCAAAAGGTTATTTATCTCTGTCTGGGTGCAACACCATTCTAAAGGTTATTATCTCTGTCTGGGTAGAACACCATTCGAAAGGTTATTTATCTCTGTCTGGGTGCAACACCATTCTACAGGTTATTATCTCGGTCTGGGTAGAACACCATTCGAAAGGTTATTTATCTCTGTCTGGGTGCAACACCATTCTAAAGGTTATTATCTCTGTCTGGGTAGAACACCATTCTACAGGTTATTTATCTCTGTCTGGGTGCAACACCATTCTAAAGGTTATTATCTCTGTCTGGATAGAACACCATTCTACAGGTTATTTATCTCTGTCTGGGTGCTACACCATTCTACAGGTTATTTATCTCTGTCTGGGTAGAACACCATTCGAAAGGTTATTTATCTCTGTCTGGGTGCTACACCATTCTACAGGTTATTTAACTCTGTCTGGGTGCAACACCATTCTACAGGTTATTTATCTCTGTCTGTGTAGAACACCATTCTACAGGTTATTTATCTCTGTCTGGGTGCTACACCATTCTACAGGTTATTTATCTCTGTCTGGGTGCAACACCATTCTACAGGTTATTATCTCTGCCTGGGTAGAACAGCATTCAACAGATTATTTATCTCTGTCTGGGTGCAACACCATTCTACAGTTTATTTATCTCTGTCTGGGTAGAACACCATTCAAAAGGTTATTTATCTCTGTCTGGGTGCAACACCATTCTAAAGGTTATTATCTCTGTCTGGGTAGAACACCATTCGAAAGGTTATTTATCTCTGTCTGGGTGCAACACCATTCTACAGGTTATTTATCTCTGTCTGGGTAGAACACCATTATACAGGTTATTTATCTCTGTATGGGTGCTACACCATTCTACAGGTTATTTATCTCTGTCTGGGTGCAACACCATTCTACAGGTTATTATCTCTGCCTGGGTAGAACAGCATTCTACAGATTATTTATCTCTGTCTGGGTGCAACACCATTCTACAGTTTATTTATCTCTGTCTGGGTAGAACACCATTCAAAAGGTTATTTATCTCTGTCTGGGTGCAACACCATTCTAAAGGTTATTATCTCTGTCTGGGTAGAACACCATTCGAAAGGTTATTTATCTCTGTCTGGGTGCAACACCATTCTACAGGTTATTTATCTCTGTCTGGGTAGAACACCATTATACAGGTTATTATCTCTGTCTGGGTGCAACACCATTCTACAGGTTATTATCTCTGTCTGGGTAGAACACCATTCTAAAGGTTATTTATCTCTGTCTGCGTGGAACACCATTCTACAGGTTATTATCTCTGTCTGCGTGGAACACCATTCTACAGGTTATTAAGCTCTTTGTATGACTGTGCCAGCCAAACCTGGCTGTGCACGAAACACAGTGCAGGTGTCTGTCTGGAGGAGAGGAGGGGAATATGGATAATGTCTGTCTGTCTGTCTGGAGGGCAGGAGTGGGATATGGATAATGTCTGTCTGTCTGGAGGAGAGGAGGGGATTTGGACAATGTCTGTCTATCTGGAGGAGAGGAGGGGGATATGGATAATGTCTGTCTGGAGGAGAGGAGGGAGATATGGATAATTTATGTCTG
Organism: Oncorhynchus clarkii lewisi; assembly: GCF_045791955.1. Classification (NCBI taxonomy): domain Eukaryota; kingdom Metazoa; phylum Chordata; class Actinopteri; order Salmoniformes; family Salmonidae; genus Oncorhynchus; species Oncorhynchus clarkii. Next base: position 28,417,396 of record NC_092160.1, on the reverse strand, counting down.
TCTGGAGGAGAGAAGGGGGATATGGATAATGTCTGTCTGGAGGAGAGGAGGTGGATATGGATAATTTATGTCTGTCTGGAGGAGAGAATGGGGATATGGATCATGTCTGTCTGTCTGCAAAAGAGGAGGGGGATATGGATCATGTCTGTCTGGGGGAGAGGAAGGAGATATGGATAATGTGTCTGGAGGAGAGGAGGGGATATGGATAATGTCTTTCTGGAGGAGAGGGATATGAATAATGTTTGTCTAGAGGAGAGGAGGGGGATATGGATAATGTCTGTCTGGAGGAGAGGAGGGGATATGGATAATTTCTGTCTGTCTGGAGGAGAGGAGGGGGATATGGATAATGTCTGTCTGGAGGAGAGGAGGGGGATATGATTAATGTTTGTCTGTCTGGAGGAGAGGAGGGGGGATATGGATAATGTCTGTCTGGAGGAGGGGAGGGAGATATGGATAATTTATGTCTGTCTGGAGGAGAGGAGGGGGATATGGATAATGTCTGTCTGGAGGAGAGGAGGGGGATATGGATAATGTCTGTCTGGAGGAGAGGAGGGGGATATGGATAATGTCTGTCTGGAGGAGAGGAGGGGGATATGGATAATGTTTGTCTGGAGGAGAGGTGGTTGGTTACACTGAGTAAAGGTACTTGTGATCTGGGGACTTGTTAGCTCCCAGAGTTACCTCAGCTCCCAGAGATACCTCAGCTCCCAGAGTTACCTCAGCTCCCAGAGATACCTCAGCTCCCAGAGTTACCTCAGCTCCCAGAGATACCTCAGCTCCCAGAGTTACAGCCACATTCCGGGATGGAATGATCTGTTCTGTCTTGTCCCGTCCCGTGTATATATCGTTATCTTCGTATATGTTTCGTATATATTTTTCATATTTTTAATCTCAATTTCCATCTACGGACTGAACATACTCTCCTGCAACCCGCCCCACCCAATGTGGTATGGATCTGATATTTTCTTTTGCTTTAGAACCGGAACCACCATCAGAAGCTAGCCAGCTAACTAGCTACTAGCTAGTAGTCAGTTAGCCGCTGCTAGTGGTCATCAACGTCAACTTGGCCATCTGCTAGCCTCAGCTCGGTCAATAACTTCCGCCCCAAAACATCACTGCTCTAGAGGAGATCTGCATGGAGGAAAGGGCCAAAATACCAGCAACAATGTGTGAAAACCTTGTGAAGATTTACAGAACACGTTTGACCTCTGTCATTGCCAACAAAGGGTATTTAACAGGGTATATAATATATTGAGATAAACTTTTGTTATTGACCAAATACTTATTTTCCACCATAATTTGCAAATAAATTCATTAAAAATCCTACAATGTGAATTTCTGGATTTTTTCTCTCTCATTTTGTCTGTCATAGTTGAAGTGTACCTATGATGAAAATGACAGGCCTCTCCCATCTTTTTAAGTGGGAGAACTTGTACAATTGGTGGCTGACTAAATACTTTTTTGCCCCACTGTATATCCATCCTGCCCTGCATTTCTAAAATCTTCGAAAGCCAAGTTAACAAACAGATCACCGACCATTTCGAAGTCCACCGTACCTTCTCGACTATGCAATCTGGTTTCCGAGCTGGTCATGGGTGCCCCTCAGCAACGCTCAAGGTCCTAAACAATATCATAACAGCCAGTACTGTGCAGCCATCTTCATCAACCTGGCCAAGGCCTTCAACTCTGTCAATCACTGCATTCTTAACGGCAGATTCAATAGTCTTGGCTTCTCAAATGACTGCCTCGCCTGGTTCACCAACTGCTTCTCAGATAGAGTTCAGTTTGTCAAATCGGAGGCCCTGATGTCTGGACCACTGGCAGTCTCTATGGGGGTTCCACAGGGTTCAATTCTCAGGCTGACTGTTTTCTCTGTATATATCAATGATGTCGCTCTTGCTGCTGGTGATTCTCTGATCCACCTCTAAGCAGACGACACCAATCTGTATACTTCTGGCCCTTCTTTGGACACTGTGTTAACTAACCTCCAGACGAGCTTCAAAGCCATACAACTCTCCTTCCGTGTCCTCCAACTGCTTTTAAATGCTAGTAAAACTAAGAGCTTGCTCTTCAACCGATTGCTGCCCGCACCCTCCTGACTAGCATCACTAGTCTGGGCGGTTTTGACTTAGAATATGTGGACAACTACAAATACTTGGGTGTCTGGTTAGACTGAAAACTCTCCTTCCAGACTCACATTAAGCATCTCCAATCCAAAATTACATCTAGAATTGGCTTCCTATTTCTCAACAAATCCTCCTTCACTCATGCTGCCAAACATACCCTTGTAAAACTGACTATCCTACCGATCCTTGACTTCGGCAATATAATTTACAAAATCACCTCCAACACTCTACTCAGCAAACTGGATGTAGTCTATCACAATGCCATCCGTTTTGTCACCAAAGCCCCATATACTACCCGCCACTGCGACCTGTATGCTCTCGTTGGCTGGCCCTCACTACGTATTCGTTGCCAAACCCACTGGCTCCTGGTCAGCTAGGTAAAGCCCCGCCTCACTGGTCACCATAGCAACACCCACCTGTACCACGCGCTCCAAAATATATATTTCACTAGTCATCCACAAAGCCAACAGCTCCTATTGGCCGCCTTTCCTTCCAGTTCTATGCTGCCAATGACTGGAACGAATTGCAAAAATCACTGAAGCCTTATATCTCCCTCTCTAAATGTATGCATCAACTGTCAGAGCAGCTTACCGATCACTGTACCTGTACTCAGCCAGTCTGTAAATAGCCCACCCAACTACCTCATCCCCATATTGTTACTTATCCTCTTGCTCTTTTGCACCCCAGTATCTCTACTTGCACATCATCATCTGCACATCTATCACTCCAGTGTTAACGCTAAATTGTAATTATTTCGCCTCTGTGGCCTATTTATTGCCTTACCTCTCTACTCTTCTACATTTGCACACACTGTACATAGATTTTTCTATTGTGTTATTGACTGTACATGTGTTTATGTGTAACTCTGTGTTGTTCTTTTTGTCACCCTCCTTTGCTTTATCTTGGCCAGGTCGTAGTTGATAATGAGAATATTTCTAAAAGAGACATGAGATACAGATATAGGTGGATTGAAGGGGAAAGTAATGCCTTGACAGCAGGAAGAGAGATAAAGAGAGAGAAAGAGAGGACATAGAGAGGGGTTGGGTGAGGGGTTACTAAAAGCAGAGGAGATGGAAGGCGGAACCAAGAGAGAGACAACGGTAATTACACACACACACACACACACACACACACTTGTGACTCCAATCTTGCACACCTGTGTGCGTGTGTGTGTGTGTGTGTGTCTGTGTGTGTGTGTGTGTGTGTGTGTGTGTGTGTGTGTGTGTGTGTGTGTGGTGTGTGTGTGTGTGTGTGTGTGTGTGTGTGTGTGTGTGTGTGTGTGTGTGTGTGTGTGTGCGTGTGCGTGTGTGTGTGTGTGTGTGTGTGACCTGTCATCATATTTGAAGCCCCAACCCCAGTGGCCTGCTTTCCCCTTGATGTTGATGTTGACACAGAAGACACAAGCTCCTCTCTATACACACACACACACACACACACACACACACACACACACACACACACACACTTCCCTCCTGTGCAGTACTGACAGCCAGCTGTGACATTTACGTGTGTGTGTGTTTGATGTCTCATGGATGGCTTTAATCTTCACATCTACTGACAAGTGGGAGGTGGATCTCAGAGTCTCTCTCACACACACACATGCACACAGACACACACACACAGCAGCCATGGCCGATAGGCAGAGAATAAATCCAGAAGAGAGAAATGCTAAACAGGCCTTGGAGCTAGAGGACATCAGCCTCTCCCTAGCAGCTAGTCTCTCTGACATCATGCTGCTTTAGACTTAGATTCAGTGAGGCTTAGGTCAGACAGACTATGTTTCACTGACCTCAACATAACCTCACAGTGTGTGTGTGTGTGTGTGTGTATGTGTGTGTGTGTGTGTGTGTGTGTGTGTGTGTGTGTGTGTGTGTGTGTGTGTGTGTGTGTGTGTGTGTGTGTGTGTGTGTGTGTGTGTGTGTGTGTATTTACAATACCTCAAACCAGCCAAAGTACCCTTCAATCACAAACACTGAGGATGTCCAGGATTTCACTGTGCAAAGCAAATCAGTGCGATAGAGAGAGGCATGGAGAAGGAGGGATAGAGAGAGAGAGAGAGAGAAGAACAGAGATAGAGAGAGGGATAGAGATAGAGAGAGGAATAGAGAAAGGGGCAGAGATAGAGAGGGATAGAGATAGAGAGAGGGATAGAGATAGAGAGAGAGATAGAGATAGAGGGGCAGATATAGAGAGGGATAGAGATAGAGATAGAGAGAGGGATAGAGATAGAGCTAGGGATGGAGATAGAGGGGCATAGATAGAGAGAGGGATATAGATAGAGAGAGGATAGAGACAGGGATAGAGAGAGGGATAGAGATAGAGAGAGGGACAGAGATAGACAGAGATAGAGAGAGGGATAGAGATAGAGAGAGGGATAGAGATAGACTTTTTCACTTTATATATTAACTTTGTATGTTGTCTACCTCACTTGCTTTGGCAATGTTAACACATGTTTCCCATGCCAATAAAGCCCTTGAATTGAATTGAATTGAATAGAGATAGAGATGCAATGCAATTGAAGAATCCAACCACTTCTGGGAAAATTGGAAAATTTGAAAACTTTAAACAAACAACAACACGAAGAATATTCTATCCAAAATGGAGATGTATGGGTAAACCACTTCTCCAATATTTTTGGCTCTATAACAAAGAATAAAGAGCAAAAACATATACATGATCAAATACAGATCTTAGAATCAACTATTAAAGACTACCAGAAGCCACTGGATTCTCCAATTACATTGAATGAGTTACAGGACAAAATAAAAACCCTCCAACCCAAAAAGGCCTGTGGTGTTGATGGTATCCTCAATGAAATGATCAAATATACAGACAACAAATTCCAATGGGCTATACTAAAACTCTTTAACATCATACTTAGCTCTGGCATCTTCCCCAATATTTGGAACCAAGGACTGATCACCCCAATCCACAAAAGTGGAGACAAATTTGACCCCAATAACTACCGTGGAATATGTGTCAACAGTAACCTTGGGAAAATCCTCTGCATTATCATTAACAGCAGACTCGTACATTTCCTCAATGAAAACAATGTACTGAGCAAATGTCAAATTGGCTTTTTACCAAATTACCGTACAACAGACCATGTATTCACCCTGCACACCCTAATTGACAACCAAACAAACCAAAACAAAGGAAAAGTCTTCTCATGCTTTGTTGATTTCAAAAAAGCATTCGACTCAATTTGGCATGAGGGTCTGCTATACAAACTGATGGAAACTGGTGTTGGGGGTAAAACATACAACATTATAAAATCCATGTACACAAACAACAAGTGTGCGGTTAAAATTGGCAAAAAACACACACATTTCTTCACACAGGGTCGTGGGGTTAGACAGGGATGCAGCTTAAGCCCCACCCTCTTCAACATATATATCAACGAATTGGCGCGGGCACTAGAAAAGTCTGCAGCACCCGGCCTCACCCTGCTAGAATCCGAAGTCAAATGTCCGCTGTTTGCTGATGATCTGGTGCTTCTGTCACCAACCAAGGAGGGCCTACAGCAGCACCTAGATCTTATGCACAGATTCTGTCAGACCTGGGCCCCTGACAGTAAATCTCAGTAAGACAAAAATAATGGTGTTCCAAAAAAGGTCCAGTCACCAGGACCACAAATACAAATTCCATCTAGACACTGTTGCCCTAGAGCACACAAAAAACTATACATACCTTGGCCTAAACATCAGCGCCACAGGTAACTTCCACAAAGCTGTGAACGATCTGAGAGACAAGGCAAGGAGGGCATTCTATGCCATCAAAAGGAACATACATTTCAACATACCAATTAGGATTTGGCAAAAAATTATTGAATCAGTCATAGAGCCCATTGCCCTTTATGGTTGTGAGGTCTGGGGTCCGCTCACCAACCAAGACTTCACAAAATGGGACAAACACCAAATTGAGACTCTGCACGCAGAATTCTGCAAAAATATCCTCCGTGTACAACATAGAACACAAATAATCCAATTATCAAAATCTAGAAAAGAGCTGTTAAATTCTACAACCACCTAAAAGGAAGCGATTCCCAAACCTTCCATAACAAAGCCATCACCTACAGAGAGATGAACCTGGAGAAGTCCCCTAAGCAAGCTGGTCCTGGGGCTCTGTTCACAAACACAAACACACCCCACAGAGCCCCAAGACAGCAACACAATTAGACCTAACCAAATCATGAGAAAACAAAAAGATAATTACACATTGGAAAGAATTAACAACAAAACAGAGCAAACTAGAATGCTATTTGGCCCTAAACAGAGAGTACACAGTGGCAGAATACCTGACCACTGTGACTGACCCAAAATTAAGGAAAGCTTTGACTATGTACAGACTCAGTGAGCATAGCCTTGCTATTGAGAAAGGCCGCCGTAGGCAGACATGGCTCTCAAGAGAAGACAGGCTATGTGCTCACTGCCCACAAAATGAGGTGGAAACTGAGCTGCACTTCCTAACCTCCTGCCCAATGTATGACCATAATAGAGACACATATTTCCCTCAGATTACACAGATCCACAAAGAATTTGAAAACAAAATCCAATTTGGATAAACTCCCATATCAACTGGGTGAAATTCCACAGTGTGCCATCACAGCAGCAAGATTTGTGACCTGTCGCCACGAGAAAAGGGAAACCAGTGAAGAACAAACACCATTGTAAATACAACCCACATTTATGCTTATTTATTTTCCTGTGTGTACTTTAACCATTTGTACATTATTAAAACACTGAAACTTCTGTATGTGTAATGTTTACTGTTAATTTTTATTGTTTATTTCACTTTTGTATATTATCTACCTCACTTTCTTTGGCAATGTTAACACATGTTTCCCATTATAATAAAGCACCTTGAATTGAATTGAGAGGGATGGAGATAGAGAGAGGGACAGAGATAGAGAAGGATATAGATAGAGAGGGATGGAGATAGAGAGCGGGATAGAGAGAGGGACAGAGAGAGATAGAGGGATGGATAGAGATAGAGGGAAATAGATAGAGAGAGAGAGGAATAGATAGAGAAAGGGATAGAGATAGAGAGAGGGATAGAGATAGAGAGAGGGATATAGATAGAAGGATGGATAGAGATAGAGAGAGGGATAGAGAGATAGAGGGATAGAGAAAGAGGGATGGATAGAGAAAGAGAGAGGGATAGAGATAGAGGGACAGAGATAGGGATGGAGAGAGGAATGAGAGTGTGACTGCCCTGTGCCTAAGGCTAAAACCACAGCTGTTTCTGAATTACCATGAGTAGCTCTGTCAGACCCACTGTGCACTTTATCACACACGCACACACACACGCACACACACACACACACACACACACACACACACACACACACACACACACACAGAGAGAGACATATATTTGGAATGAAGCACAAACATACAGTACACAGTGAGAGGTTTGGAAGACACTGACATGGGTCTGGAATCAATCCTGACTAACAATCAGGAGATCAGTCAACCCTGGTCAACACAGGACAAACCAGGCCAAAGCCGACTTGAGCTGGGACAGGACAGGAGACAGGGGACTACAGGAGGGCTAAACCAGGCTAAAAATACACTGTCAGCATGAACAGGGCTCACATTCATACTACAGTACACACTCCTAATACTGGCTTAACAGAGACATAGAGGGGGTGAGAGAGAGAGAGAGAGAGTGTGAGAGAGAGAGAGAGAGAGAGAGAGAGGGAGAAAGGGTGTGTGAGAGAGAGAGAGAGAGAGAGAGAGAGAGAGAGGGTGAGAGAGAGAGAGAGAGAGAGAGAGAAAGATAGAGAAAGAGAAAGAGAAAGAAAGAGAGAGGGTGGAAGAGAGAGAGAGGTAGAGAGAGAGAAAGAGAGAGGGTGGGAGAGAGAGAGAGGGTGGGAGAGAGAGAGTGAGAGAGGGTGGGAGAGAGAGAGAGAGAGAGAGAGAGAGAGAGAGAGAGAGAGAGAGATTGGGAGTGAGAGAAAGAGAGGGAGGGAGGGATTTTGAATTTTAAATCCCACTTTATAAGGTCAATATAAATTCACCAATCCATTACATTCAAATCACTCATAGTGCCCTCAATCCTGATTTCAACAGCCTCTCAATGTTGGATTAGCTGATGGTACACACTCCTAATACTGGTTCAACAGAGACAGAAGGGGGGGTGAGAGAAAGAGAGAGGGTGAGAGAGAGAAAGAGAGATGGATAGAGAGAGGGGGGAGATAGAGAAAGAGAGGGAAAGAGAGAGGGAGGGAGAAGGAGAGAGAGAAAGAGAGAGAGAATGAGGGATAGAGAGAAAGAGAGAGAGAGAGTGAGGAAGGGAGAGAGGGAGGGTGAGGGGTGGGAGGGCGAGATATATATGGAGAGAGAGATAGATAGTCACATTTCCGGTGACTTTTTAAAATGACATTCTACAAAATCAATGACAGTCAAATGATGATGACACCAACTATCTACAATCCTCCCCAACACATTGGTCAATAAGGCAGGCTATTTGCAAAAAGCAAGGTTTTTTCTGGAACAACAAGAGGCTACTTTACTTATTCATTTTTGTTTTTCCAATTTCAGAATATTTGCTGTGAAGCTGAAAGATAATTTGGCAATTTTAAAGCACATTTTTCTTAACCCTCGCAAAGCTGCCGGCCCAGACGATATCCCTAGCCACATCCTCAGAGCATGCCCTGGCCAGCTGGATTGAGTGGTTACGAACATATTCAATCTCTCTCTATCCCAGTCTGCTGTCCCCACTTGCTTCAAGATGGCCACCATTGTTCCTGTACTCAAGAAAGCAAAGGTAACTGAACTAAATGACTATCACCCCGTAGCACTCACTTCTATCATGAAGTGCTTTGAGAGACTAGTTAAGGATCATTTCACCTCCACCTTACCTGACACCCAAATAGATCGACAGATGATGCAATCGCCATCACTCTGCACACTGCCCTATTCCATCTGGACAAGAGGAATCCCTGCGTAAGAATGTTGTTCATTGACTATAGCCCAGCCTTCAACACCGTAGTGCCCTCCAAGCTCATCATTAAGCTTGGGGCCCTGGGTCTGAACCCTGCCCTTTGCACCTGGGTCTGAACCCTGCCCTTTGCACCTGGGTCTTGGACTTCCTGACAGGCTGCCATCCAGGTGGTGAAGATAGGAAACAACACCTCAATTTCACTGATCCTCAACACAGGGGCCCCACAAGGGTGCGTGCTCAGCCCCCTTCTGTACTCCCTGTTCACCCATGACTGCGCCTCCAACTTCGCCCACGCACGCCTCCAACTTCACCCATGCACGCCTCCAACTTCACCCACGCACGCCTCCAACTTCCCCCACGCACGCCTCCAACTTCACCCACGCACGCCTCCAACTTCACCCACGCACACCTTCAACGTCACCCACGCACGCCTCCAACTTCACCCACGCACGCCTCCAACGTCACCCACGCACGCCTCCAACTTCATCCACGCACGCCTCCAACTTCACTCTGGCACGCCTCCAACTTCACCCACGCACGCCTCCAACTTCACCCACGCACGCCTCCAACGTCACCCACACACACCTCCAACTTCACCCACGCACGCCTCTAAATCCACCCACGCACGCCTCCAACTTCACCCACACACGCCTCCAACTTCACCCACGCACGCCTCCAACTTCACCCACGCACGCCTCCAACTTCACCCACGCACGCCTCCAACGTCACCCACGCACACCTCCAACTTCACCCACGCACGCCTCCAACTTCACCCACGCACACCTCCAACTTCACCCACGCACGCCTCCAACTTCACCCACGCACGCCTCCAACTTCACCCACGCACGCACACCTCCAACTTCCCCCACGCACGCCTCCAACTCAATCATCAAGTTTGCAGACGACGCAACAGTAGTAGGCCTGATCACCAACAACGACGAGACGGCCTACATGAAGGAGGTGAGGGCCCTGGTGGAGTGGTACCAGGAAAATAACCTTTCCCTCAACGTCAACATAATAAGGAGCTGATTGTGGACTTCAGGAGACAGCAGAGGGAGCACGCCCCTATCCACATCGACGGGGACTGCAGTGTAGAAGGTGAAAAGGTTCAAGTTCCATGCCATACACATCCCTGACAATCTGAAATGGTCCACCCACACAGACAGTGTGGTGAAGAAGGCACAGCATTTGATTTGATTCTATACATTTGCGATGGAGCTTACAGACATTTTTTTCAGTGTGAAAGCCTGCTGCTGCTAAATGAATATAGGGGAAACACTGGTGTGTGTTTGTGACTCTCAAGTGAGCTGAGTCATACAGGAAACAGCCATAGCTGGTCATTAGCACTTCCTGAGGTACTGCATTAGTATTTTTGTATTTTATTAGGAACCTCAATTAGCTGCTGCCAAAGCAGCTGCTACTCTTCCTGGGGTCCAAACAGGGAACAAAACACAACAAATAGAATACATAATACATATAACACTACATAACACTAGATAATACAGTACATCATATATATAGCACTAGATAATACAGTACATCATATATATATAACACTAGATAATACAGTACATCATATATATAACACTAGATAATACAGTACATCATATATATAACACTACATAACACTAGATAATACAGTACATCATATATATAACACTACATAATACAGTACATCATATATATAACACTACATAACACTAGATAATACAGTACATCATATATATAACACTACATAACACTAGATAATACAGTACATCATATATATAGCACTAGATAATACAGTACATCATATATATAGCACTAGATAATACAGTACATCATATATATAACACTAGATAATACAGTACATCATATATATAACACTACATAACACTAGATAATACAGTACATCATGTATATAACACTACATAACACTAGATAATACAGTACATCATGTATATAACACTACATAACACTAGATAATACAGTACATCATGTATATATAACACTAGATAACACTAGATAATACAGTACATCATATATATAACACTAGATAATACAGTACATCATATATATAACACTACATAACACTAGATAATACAGTACATCATGTATATATAACACTAGATAATACAGTACATCATATATATAACACTACATAACACTAGATAATACAGTACATCATATATATAACACTACATAACACTAGATAATACAGTACATCATATATATAACACTAGATAATACAGTACATCATATATATAACACTACATAACACTAGATAATACAGTACATCATATATATAACACTACATAACACTAGATAATACAGTACATCATATATATAACACTAGGTAATACAGTACATCATATATATAACACTACATAACACTAGATAATACAGTACATCATATATATAACACTACATAACACTAGATAATACAGTACATCATATATATAACACTACATAACACTAGATAATACAGTACATCATATATATAACACTACATAACACTAGATAATACAGTACATCATATATATAACACTACATAACACTAGATAATACAGTACATCATATATATAACACTACATAACACTAGATAATACAGTACATCATATATATAACACTACATAACACTAGATAATACAGTACATCATATATATAACACTAGATAATACAGTACATCATATATATAACACTACATAACACTAGATAATACAGTACATCATATATATAACACTACATAACACTAGATAATACAGTACATCATATATATAACACTAGATAATACAGTACATAATATATAACACTACATAACACTAGATAATACAGTACATAATACATTTCAAAATACAATAACATATATATTAAATGTCTGTGTGTATCTTCACAGTCCCTGCCGTGCCGTGAGGTGATCTTTCATCTAAATCATCTGGTTGTATTGCCAGTTTGAGTTAGCTGGGGTGGCAGAGAGTTCCATGTAGTCATGCCTCTGTTCTGGATCTGGGGACTGTGAAGAGACCTCTGCTTGCATGTCTTTTCGTGTCATTGACATTCTCCCTCTACGTAGTGTACATCCACATGTAAGTGCAATCCGTGCTTTTCTGTTCTGGACCAACTTCAATCTGCCTCTGTCCTTCTTTGCCTTCCTTGCACTGTAGGACTTGTCTGATTGACTGAGATGTCAAGAAAACAGAGGAACTATTTATCATGGACAGACCTCTTCCCATTTTAGCAACCATTGAGTCTATATGTTTTGGCAATGACAGCTTGCGATCTAGGGTTACACCCAGCAGTTTAGTCTCCTCAACTTGCTCAGTCACCACATGATTCAATAATAGATCTAGATGAGGTTAAGGGTTGAGTGAGAGATGTTTTTCAAAAACGATGCTCAAGTTTTTGAGATATTTAGCAGCAGCCTGGAGCTGTATGTTGAAGTGTCAGTTATTTATTTGTCTGTCGTAGCCGACGTGTAGACTGATGAGTCGTCAGCGTACATAGACACACAGGCTTTATTTAAGGTCAGTGGAAGGTCATTAGTAAAAACAGAAACCAATAATGGCTCTCGACCAAACTCAACTGAATTTGCATTCGAGAGGCTTCCATTAAAGAAAACTCTGTGTGTTCTGTTAGATAGGTAATGTTCAATCCATGATAAGGCAGAGGATGTAAATCCATAAAACCTAGGTTTCTAATTAGCAATAGGTTATGAGCAATGATATCAAAAGCTGCACTGAAATCTAATAAAACAGCTCCCACAATCTTCTTATTATCAATTTCTTTTAGCCAATCATCAGTCATTTTTGTCAGTGCCGAGCCTTTTGAGTGCCCTTACCTACATGTTGAGTGCCCTTACCTACATGTTGAGTGCCCTTACCTACATGTTGAGTGCCCTTACCTACATGTTGAGTGCCCTTACCTACATGTTGAGTGCCCTTACCTACATGTTGAGTGCCCTTACCTACATGTTGAGTGCCCGTACCTACATGTTGAGTGCCCTTAACTACATGTTGAGTGCCCGTACCTATAAGTATGCTGAATGTCTGTTGCCAGTATGTTTTCTGTAAAATGACCTTGTATTCTGTCACCCAAAAAAATCTAAAAGTTTACAGGCTGATTGGTCAGGTGTTTGAACCATTTACACTGGATCAGCTTTTTTCCATCTACGTAACATTGCAAAAATCAGAAACTTTCTGTCCAAAAATGATGCTGAAAAATGTATCCATGCTTTTGTCACTTCTAGGTTAGACTACTGCAATGCTCTACTTTCCGGCTACCCGGAAAAAGCACAAAATTAACTTCAGTTAGTGCTAAACACGGCTGCTAGAATCCTGACTAGGACCAAAAAATTTGATCATATTACTCCAGTGCTAGTCTCTCTACACTGGCTTCGTGTTAAGACTAGGGCTGATTTCAAGGTTTTACTGCTAACCTACAAAGCATTACATGGGCTTGCTCCTACCTATCTCTCTGATTTGGTCCTGCCGTGCATACCTACACATACGCTACGGTCACAAGACACAGGCCTCCTAATTGTCCCTAGAATTTCTAAGCAAACAGCTGGAGGCAGGGCTTTCTCCTATAGAGCTCCATTTTTATGGAATGGTCTGCCTACCCATGTGAGAGACACAAACTCGGTCTCGACCTCTAAGTCTTTACTGAAGACTCATCTCTTCAGTGGGTCATATGATTGAGTGTAGTCTGGCCCAGGAGTGTGAAGGTGAACGGAAAGGCTCTGGAGCAACGAACCACCCTTGATATTTCTGCCTGGCCGGTTCCCCTCTTTCCACTGGGATTCTCTGCCTCTAACCCTATTACAGGGGCTGAGTCACTGGCTTAATGGTGCTCTTTCATGCCGTCCCTAGGAGGGGTGCGTCACTTGAGTGGGTTTAGTCACTGATGTGATCTTCCTGTCTGGGTTGGCGCCCCCCCCCTGGGTTGTGCCGTGGCGGAAACTTTGTGGGCTATACTCGGCCTTTTCTCAGGATGGTAAGTTGGTGGTTGAAGATATCCCTTTAGTGGTGTGGGGGCTGTGCTTTGGCAAAGTGGGTGGGGTTATATCCTTCCTGTTTGGCCCTGTCCGGGGGTGTCCTCGGATGGAGCCACAGTGTCTCCTGACCCCTCCTGTCTCAGCCTCCAGTATTTATGCTGCAGTAGTTTATGTGTCGGGGGGCTAGGGTCAGTTTGTTATATCTGGAGTACTTCTCCTGTCCTATCCGGTGTCCTGTGTGAATTTAAGTATGCTCTCTCTAATTCTCTCTTTCTCTCTTTCTTTCTCTCTCTCGGAGGACCTGAGCCCTAGGACCATGCCTCAGGACTACCTGACATGATGACTCCTTTCTGTCCTCAGTCCACCTGGCCGTGCTGCTGCTCCAGTTTCAACTGTTCTGCCTGTGATTATTATTATTTGACCATGCTGGTCATTTATGAACATTTGAACATCTTGGCCATGTTCTGTTATAATCTCCACCCGGCACAGCCAGAAGAGGACTGGCCACCCCACATAGCCTGGTTCCTCTCTAGGTTTCTTCCTAGGTTTTGGCCTTTCTAGGGAGTTTTTCCTAGCCACCGTGCTTCTACACCTGCATTGCTTGCTGTTTGGGGTTTTAGGCTGGGTTTCTGTACAGCACTTTGAGATATCAGCTGATGTACGAAGGGCTATATAAGTACATTTGATTTTGATTTGATTTGATTAGATCAGTCTATAAGAACACAGACAACGCTGCCGGTCGGCGCCTTTTACATATGCATCAGACGTATGTCAACCCGCAAGGTGCGCAAACACAAGAACCAACGCTTGATAAATATTGCATAAACTTGTAAAGGATTCATTGCAAACAGAAATATATGAATAAATATAACTACACTAGTCTTAGTTTAGATAGTCAAGGATATGTTTTGTATAATTCTACAAAGTCTGAGAAAAAGCGTAGAACTATAGCCTATTTTCGTTTTCCTTACAATAAAAACATGACAGTGTAATCCATTTGATAAACTTTATTTGAAGATTTGATTAGTAATAGTGTTAAAGTAATTAATTAAGTCCAGTTACAGCTTCTTTTGACAAAGTAGAAACTAAAAATATAATAATAATATAACCTGCCATGTGAGCAGGTGAAATGATTTGCTGTATTCCTAAACAAAAGCACCAGCACCATGAACACATGTGAAGGATAAATTGCATAAAGAAATATTTGTGGATATATATTCATGACAAGACATAAAAACAGTATTTGTTGATTGTATCGGACACTGTATTGTGCACTTATACTCATACGCATTACTCAATCTGGTCTTCTCTTTATGCTTCAGGTCCAGTCAGCACACAGCTTCAGGGCTTTGTGTGAGCAAGCCTCATAAACAAATTGGTTTGCACAGTTTTCATGGGCCTTGTTTCATGTGCACCTGCTGCATGTGTTGCATAATGTCTCTGAAGGGGTTTGCGTGACATGGTCTCTCAGAAATAGTCCACCAATACCTATCTTACCAAAATGACTCCACATCCATGCTCTTTCCGCCGAACGCCCTGCGGACATACAGGAGTGCAATAAATGCTTTCAGTTTATTCACAGACATGTCCCATGTACTGTTTCCTTTTCTGTGTGCAGGAACATGAGGAGCAACAGTAACATCTCTGATGTACTGCAACATCTGCATGTCACATAAACTCGTCACTCTTTTTTACCCAAACCGTGCCATCCCTCCCAGACTCCTGTCTCACCGTGCCATCCCTCCCAGACTCCTGTCTCACCGTGCCATCCCTCCCAGACTCCTGTCTCACCGTGCCATCCCTCCCAGACTCCTGTCTCACCGTGCCATCCCTCCCAGACTCCTGTCTCACCGTGCCATCCCTCCCAGACTCCTGTCTCACCGTGCCATCCCTCCCAGACTCCTGTCTCATCGTGCCATCCCTCCCAGACTCCTGTCTCACCGTGCCATCCCTCCCAGACTCCTGTCTCACCGTGCCATCCCTCCCAGACTCCTGTCTCACCGTGCCATCCCTCCCAGACTCCTGTCTCACCATGCCATCCCTCCTAGACTCCTGTCTCACCGTGCCATCCCTACCAGATTCCTGTCTAACCGTGCCATCCCTCCCAGACTCCAGTCTCCCCGTGCCATCCCTCCCAGACTCCTGTCTCACCGTGCCATCCCTCCTAGACTCCTTTCTCACTGTGCCATCCCTCCCAGACTCCTGTCTCACCGTGCCATCCCTCCCAGACTCCTGTCTCACCGTGCCATCCCTCCCAGACTCCTGTCTCACCGTGCCATCTCTCCTTTCTCACTGTGCCATCCCTCCCAGACTCCTGTCTCACCGTGCCATCCCTCCCAGACTCCTGTCTCATCGTGCCATCCCCCCAAGACTCCTGTCTCACCGTGCCATCCCTCCCAGACTCCTGTCTCACCGTGCCATCCCTCCCAGACTCCTGTCTCACCGTGCCATCCCTCCACGACCCCTGTCTCACCGTGCCATTCCTCAACGACCCCTGTCTCACCGTACCATCCCTCCCAGACTCCTGTCTCACCGTGCCATCCCTCCACGACCCCTGTCTCACCGTGTCATCCCTCTCAGACTCCTGTCTCACTGTGCCATCCCTCCCAGACTCCTGTCTCACTGTGCCATCCCTCCCAGACTCCTGTCTCACCGTACCATCCCTCCACGACCCCTGTCTCACCGTGCCATCCCTCCCAGACTCCTGTCTCACCGTACCATCCCTCCATGACTCCTGTCTCACCGTGCCATCCCTCCCAGACTCCTGTCTCACCGTGCCATCTCTCCCAGACTCCTGTCTCACCGGGCCATCCCTCCATGACCCCTGTCTCACCGTGCCATCCCTCCACGACCCCTGTCTCACCGTGTCATCCCTCTGAGACTCCTGTCTCACTGTGCCATCCCTCCCAGACTCCTGTCTCACCGTGCCATCCCTCCCAGACTCCTGTCTCACCGTGCCATCCCTCCCAGACTCCTGTCTCAACGTGCCATCCCTCCTAGACTCCTGTCTCACCGTGCCATCCCTCCCAGTCTCCTGTCTCACCGTACCATCCCTCCACGACCCCTGTCTCACTGTGCCATCCCTCCACGACCCCTGTCTCACCGTGCCATCCCTCCCAGACTCCTGTCTCACCATGCCATCCCTCCACGACCCCTGTCTCACCGTGCCATCCCTCCACGACCCCTATCTCACCGTGTAAGTTAGGATCACCATCTCAGTTGGCTCTGTTCTGCGGCGAGGCTCAGTCCTCGGAGGCTCGAAGTCAACATCAGAATCAGATGAAGACTCTTCATCACCGACTTCAATTTCCAGCTCAATATCCGATTCTCCATCTGACTCAAACTCATCGAAAATCTGCAACATTTGCAATGCTGCCAGTGCATCCATTCGTTTGGTTGGGCTTGCCATTGTTAACTACACACATTGTATGTTGTACTCAGTATCTGATTTGACTCTTCCAGGGGAAATGATATACCATTTCTAGCCTTTCATAATAAAATAATTAGATCGCCCATAACGCCCACAATTCTTTATCATCATTACGCTATTGTTCTAAATTCAATCATCCTCTTCAACCTCATCCCTCAGATCAATCCAATTCAATCACCCTCTTCCCCCTCCTCATCATTCAGTTTATTGAAGTCACATGCACCATTTCCAGTTTCTAACTGGTTTCTATTGCCCATTCATCCATTGACAACAGAATTGCATATTTTGAGTCTATTAAGTTACTGTTTTTGCTTAGTAGCCATATCAATGCTGCTGTGCAAGGGGTCATGTGCTGAATGCATGGAGAGCACAGATATTCTTGGAAAAAGTGATATTTGGAAATAGAGTTTCACCTGAGCTGGTTGTTGAGTCATGAAGGCAATCTAATTCCACGTGACCATTTAGTCACGGTAATGGAACATTTGAGTTTATAGCCTACTGCCTACTGTGCGCATTGCTGTGCTTATAATGTGAAGAAATAGCCTAACATTTTAAGATAAGCGTTCTGATCTGTTCGTAAAAAAGTTTATTTGATGCTAGTGGTTGAATTAATTTTGGATCTATCGCATCTCACAACTGTCCCAGACTATGTTTGGAATATTTATTTCTCACACAGAATAGATCAGATTTTATACTATGGGGGATGGTAGATTGACATAGGCTAGTGCTTTTGCTGTTCAGTAGGCCAACTCATGTTGTTGGCTGACGCAAAGTAAATGTGGACAGTTCTTCCAATATCTTCAATATGCACCTCAGAATTGCGCTGGAGGACTTCCAATATCTTCAATATGCACCTCAGAATTGCGCTGGAGGACTTGCGCTGTTACGTCTCCGATGTGCCTGTCTTCACTTGTAGCCTGTGAGAAAGACCTGGAGCAGGCAGCACTCAGGGAGGAGGACACAACACAGCACTCTGGGACAAAGGCACAACGACCACTGGCTACAAAAGGCATTGATATTTTTTAGGGGGCATTACGACCACACAAAGGGGATGCCGTCGTGAAATTTGAGGCATTATCAAGTGCTTGTCAAATTGTGAATGAGAGACTGATGAAGTGTGTACAGCCTGCGTAAAAAAACAAAGCAGAGCTCATGCCTATTTTCTCATGCGACCTTTCTCAAATCATCATTATAGTAGCATCATGCAGCCTTACAATGTTTTAAAAATCAAAACATATAGCCCAACATTTGTAGAACAACTAAAGTTACATTAATATCTCAAAACGAAGCATATAGGAATACCTATTTATTTGTTAACCGCGCAACACAGAATAGCCGCATGTCCTTTCTATTTCATTCAGCTTTGTTCAATTGTATTCTTTATACTATGAAATAATATATAATAGTGCCACATAATTCTAAGCAAATCTTTTCTGCTAAATGTAGGACAACTCAGGGTATGCTATTCTGTTCTGAAATAGACTACATTTTCTTCATATCATGTTTCTTTAGACAAAATAGGCTATATTACATGGTAGATTTTCCAAAGGTCTGCATCAGTGGCTTGTTGGAAGCCAGGAAATGCTAAATGTGTTTATGTTAATTACGGTCAATTACCGTCAGACCGATAGTTATTTGAGTGACAATCACCAGTCGACAAAGTTTTGTGACAGCCACAACCCTAGCTACACATCTTGAATTATGACAGGGGTAAGTGTCATAGAAACTGCATGCGACTGAAGGAGGATTTGATAAAGTGATGTTACTTTCCCTGCATCTGTCAATTACAACATACGCCCATCTCTTCATGTAAGCCATGACAACTGATAGGCCTAATATTGTCACTCATCAGATTTTTGTCCATTTAATCTTGACCGTAGGCTAACTCTTATTATGTGTGAAATTCATTTAGGTGTAGTTTAGGTGTAGTTTAGGTGTAGTTTTGATGGGCCGTCTGTGCAGGCTGACTGGCGTTACTTGTTGCCTGCTCAACAACTTGGATAGAGTCAAGGATATGTTTTGCATTATTATAAAGGCCGAATGCAACACATAGCATTTCTTACTTTTCCTTACAATACATTTGTTATAGTAAAGACAGCAGTCTCATAAAAGCTTATTTTTACAAAGTAAAACATAAAGAGAATGGTATCAACTGGAAAGACACGGTCAAATGGTTTGCTGCTGATAACTACATAGGCATGAAACAGACTCATCATTACACTATTGTCTTTCTAAATGAAATCAACCTCTTCACCCTCGTTATCATTCAGTTAGGCCTTATTTAAATTACATTGTGAGGTAAGGTGCACAATTATCCCCCATTCATCCATTTGTCATTCATTCAGTGAGGACAGAGAGACGCATTAGCACCTGGCTGGGTACCAACGTCCTACAGCACATTGTTTGGGCACCTGGCTGGGTACCAACATCCTACAGCACATTGTCGTAGCGCCTGGCTGGGGAACCAACGTCCTACAGCACATTGTCGTAGCGCCTGGCAGGGGAACCAACGTCCTACAGCACATTGTTTGGGCACCTGGCTGGGTACCAACATCCTACAGCACATTGTTTTGGGCACCTGGTTGGGTACCAACGTTCTACAGCACATTGTTTGGGCACCTGGTTGGGTACCAACATCGTACAGCACATTGTCGTAGCGCCTGGCTGGGGAACCAACGTCCTACAGCACATTGTCGTTGCACCTGGCTGGGTACCAACATCCTACAGCACATTGTCTTTGCACCTGGCTGGGTACCAACGTCCTACAGGACATTGTCTTGGCACCTGGTTGGATACCAACATCCTACAGCACATTGTTTTGGCACCTGGCTGGGTACCAACATCCTACAGCACATTGTCTTGGCATCTGGTTGGGTACCAACATCCTACAGCATATTGTTTTGGCACCTGGCTGGGTACCAACATCCTACAGCACATTGTCTTGGCGTCTGGCTGGGTACCAACATCCTACAGCACATTGTCTTGGCACCTGGCTGGGTTCCAACATCCTACAGCACATTGTCTTGGAGCCTGGCTGGGTACCAACATCCTACAGCACATTGTCTTGGCACCTGGCTAGGTACCAACATTCTACAGCACATTGTCTTGGAGCCTGGCTGGGTACCAACATCCTACAGCACATTGTCTTGGAGCCTGGCTGGGTACCAACATCCTACAGCACATTGTCTTGGCACCTGGCTCGGTACCAACATCCTACAGCACATTGTCTTGGAGCCTGGCTGGGTACCAACATCCTACAGCACATTGTCTTGGCACCTGGCTGGGTACCAACATCCTACAGCACATTGTCTTGGAGCCTGGCTGGGTACCAACATCCTACAGCACATTGTCTTGGAGCCTGGCTGGGTACCAACGTCCTACAGCACATTGTCTTGGAGCCTGGCTGGGTACCAACATCCTACAGCACATTGTCTTGGAGCCTGGCTGGGTACCAACATCCTACAGCACATTGTCTTGGCACCTGGCTGGGTACCAACATCCTACAGCACATTGTCTTGGAGCCTGGCTGGGTACCAACATCCTACAGCACATTGTCTTGGCACCTGGCTGGGTACCAACATCCTACAGCACATTGTCTTGGCACCTGGCTGGGTACCAACATCCTACAGCACATTGTCTTGGAGCCTGGCTGGGTACCAACATCCTACAGCACATTGTCTTGGAGCCTGGCTGGGTACCAACATCCTACAGCACATTGTCTTGGCACCTGGCTGGGTACCAACATCCTACAACACATTGTCTTGGAGCCTGGCTGGGTACCAACGTCCTACAGCACATTGTCTTGGAGCCTGGCTGGGTACCAACATCCTACAGCACATTGTCTTGGCACCTGGCTGGGTACCAACATCCTACAGCACATTGTCTTGGAGCCTGGCTGGGTACCAATATCCTACAGCACAGGGGGGTTAAGTTGGGAATAGGTGTGAAAAAACACAGGTAAAACGGCTCTAAATACTTTTCTGTTTGTGATTTCAAAATTCTGACAAATGAGTAATGTCAAAAACAAACATTTAGGAAAAGTAAAGGAAGGAGCAGGACTTTATTGGGGGGCAGAATGTTTTTATTTACAAAATCAAACATTGGTCGTTGGCCTCTTACGGTTTATGTGTTAATGGATGCTTTGCTATTCTTGGGCAGCGGAATGAACTTTGCCTCCCTCCAGGCCTGGGGGCACACTCCATCTTCTTGGCTTAAATTGAAGATGTGGCAAACCGGAGTTGTAATGTTTTCCTCTACCAACCTCAGAAATGTACCATCCAGGTTGCTGGGACCAGGTGGCTTGTCCTTATTTATATAGAGGCGAAAGAAACGCACACCTATTTAGGTGAGGTGCTGGTTAAAGGAGAACCACACACTCTAGGAGCTCAGATGCAATCATTTAATAACCAAATAACCAACGTTTTGACAGACAAGCTGTCTTCATAAGGGTATAATGACAAACACTCTTTCACACCAACTTTGAGAAAGTCAAAACTACAGAACTTGTCTTTCACTGTTTGGTCTGATATGCATGAATATGAAGGCTGGGCATTTGTTGTCTGCATGTCATGTCTAAGTTTGCTAATCTTGTCAACAAAAAAAGTATTAATGTTGTTGGCAGAATCAAAAGGTTTTGTCATCTGCCTCAATGAAGGATGGAGCTGAGTACAGTTTTCTGAGCAACTTCTGGTGTGTGTTTACTGTGAACACTGAAGCTGTACCAGATTTAAGTTACAGTTTTAACAGTAGCCAAGCAGGCTACTGTGGCTATTTGATCATAATGTAGGCTACCAGAGTGACATACCATCAAATCAAAGAAAATGCATCCCATACATGTTTTACATGGAATTAGCTGTTCTAACATTAAGCCATTGTGTCGTGTTCAATGTAGCCCTACATTCCATGAGACTTTTGAAAAAAACATTCAGGGCTTGACATGAACCCATTTATCCAAGGAGGTGAATGAAAATGTTGTGTTGTTTTATGTAAGAAAACACTTTACAAAATAAAATGTATTTATATTCCTATACCATTATTACAGAGAATCAGACAAATTATACTACTATCTGCCTATTGGCTACTTAGCTTATTCAAGCCTGTCTCAAAATACAACACACCTTTAAGACAAAAACAAGCTCTTTACATGACTGGCTTTTCAGTGATGGCTAGAAATGCACATATTGTGTGCTGTTGTTGTAAGCAACCACTCCCCCATTGCTGACTAGAAATGAGCCATAACTGGGCTAATTACTCACAAACTAGCAAATAATATGTCCAAATGTGCACACGTGGCTACATGCAGCTCTTGCTTTGATCTGGAAACAAGCTCATCTACTCTCTACTGCTCATATCATATCCTAAACACAGTCCAGTTCAAAGTGAATGGCACAGATCCATATATGACAATGGCAATTTGCATATAGGCCTACTGCATCTCTGACTGGTTATGGCGCCCCGGTCTGTGTAGAGTAGGGCCTGAGCTGTGTCTGTCAATGCAATAGAATCCTACTCCTATGCCCTCTGCCTACAACAAAATCTCTTGTACAGTTCATTTTGAATACTAAGTCTTACATAGTTAATTTCATTTCAGTATATTACCTTGAAAAAGTGGCTAACATTGCGTTGATTCGATCACATTTCCCACAGTAGAGCGCAGCATTGATACTGTTAACTAAAGGGGTAAACTCAAGAATGGTGAGTGAAGTTCAATTGACTCCAGACTCCACACAGACACAGCGTGTAGACATGCTGCTGGACAGCCAGTACTGCATTCTTCAAAACTTTGTTCATTTGCACAATGTCTCTCTTTCACATTCGCTTGTAAATGTCCAAACTCACCAAAAATGACATTCAGTAGCTCCTACCTATATATGTATAATTTTATGAGCTGTTTTGCCTGTCTTCGTAATTCGTTCATTTTATTTTGCGCTGGTTAGCATATTTAGAAAGAAACCTCCATGTAAATTCGCTATGACTTATGAAGATTGTTTTGCATTCTGGTAATAGACGCTCAATAAGCTTTTTTGCGGCTGGTTTTGGCACCCGCTTGAGTACTAAACCGGTAAAACCGTAAATACAGGTAACGAGTGGAGGACAAAGGAGCCTCTTAAAGAAGAAGTTACAGGTCTGTGAGAGCCAGAAATCTTGCTTGTTTGTGGGTGACCAAATACTTATTTTCCACCATAATTAGCAAATCTATTCATAAAAAATCCTACAATGTGATTTTCTGGATTTTTCTTTTCATTTTGTCTGTCATAGTTGAAGTGGACCTACGATGAAAATTACAGGCCTCTCTCTTCTTTTTAAGTGGGAGAACTTGCACAATTGGTGGCTGACTAAATACTTTTTTGCCCCACTGTATAGTGTGATTAAAATGAGTTTTATATATAGTGTGATTATAATGGGTTTTATATATAGTGTGATTATAATGGGTTTTATATAATGTGTGATTAAAATGTGTTTTATATATAGCGTGTTTAAAATGGGTTTTATATATAGTGTGATTATTATGGGTTTTATATATAGTGTGATTATAATGGGTTTTATATATAGTGTGATTAAAATGGGTTTAATATATAGTGTGATTTATATGGGTTTTATATATAGTGTGATTAAAATGGGTTTTATATATAGTGTGATTATAATGGGTTTTATATAAAGTGTGATTAAAATGTGTTTTATATATAGCGTGTTTAAAATGGGTTTTATATATAGTGTGATTATTATGGGTTTTATATATAGTGTGATTATAATGGGTTTTATATATAGTGTGATTAGAATGGGTTTTATATATAGTGTGATTATAATGGGTTTAATATATAGTGTGATTAATATATAGTGGGTTTTATATATAGTGTAATTATAATGGTTTTTATATATAGTGTGATTATAATGCGTTTTATACATAGTGTGATTTATATGGGTTTTATATATAGTGTGATTATAATGTGTTTTATATATAGTGTGATTAATATAGTGTGATTAATATAGTGTGATTATAATGGGTTTTATATATAGTGTGATTAATATAGTGTGATTATAATGGGTTTTATATATAGTGTGATTAATATAGTGTGATTATAATGGGTTTTATATATAGTGTGATTATAATGAGTTTTATATATAGTGTGATTAATATAGTGTGATTATAATGAGTTGTATATATAGTGTGATTAATATAGTATGATTATAATGAGTTTTATATATAGTGTGATTAATATAGTGTGATTATAATGGGTTTTATATATAGTGTGATTATAATGAGTTTTATATATAGTGAGATTAATATAGTGTGATTATAATGGGTTTTATATATAGTGTGATTAATATAGTGTGATCATAAGGAGTTTTATATATAGTGTGATTGGCTGACATTCACTCTGACTTAACACTCATTAACCATTACCGACATCTATAGAAATGAACTCTTTACCTCTGGTGGAGAGAGCACCCACCCACACACACACACACGAGCACGCACGCACGCACACACACACACACACACACGCGCGCGAGCACGCACGCACGCACGCACACACACACACACACACACACACAGGCGAGCACGCACGCACACACACACACACGCGAGCACGCATGCACACACACACACACACACACGCACGCAAGCAAGCACACACGTACACACACACACACTGCACATACACTGCACACACACACACACACACAAACACACTAATGACTCCTCAATATGACAGGTCAGGAGTGGACATTACATGAGAGTGATTCAGTGGACTAGATTCAGAACACACGCTTCCTGTCCTGACCACTTACACACACTCTTTAAATGATGACACACACACACACTTATCTGACATGGCCTGGTTATATAGGACTTGTGATCACTCTGGAATACAGAGAAGAGTAACTGAGGCATACTGCATGCACAAGGCATCAGCCTAAAATACGCTGACATTTAACAAAAATAAGCTTGAAAGCAATACCCACACGCCTTCTCTCCCTCTTTTTCAAATACACACACACAAATCCAGCCATGTAGTGTCATAGATCCTCCCAGCGTTCTCTACGTTTCAGAGGACCCATCCATAATGTTACTTTTGGCATAACCACTCACATTATTGCTGTTCAACAGCTTCCTGTACACATCAAATATCAACAGACAATCATAGTGTGCGTGCGTCTGTGTGTGAGTGTGCAGGAGATTAAAATCAAGCAGGACATCTCATTATTCTGCGACTGGCATGGGGATTGAAAGGGTTTTTCCACAATAACAAAACTCGTAGAACCTAACCTTGACAACCATTGTCTAACTAGCTCTCTTTTGTAACTGTCTACTGAGTAATGTACTGTTAAGAGATTACTCAGGCCAAGTCCTTCATCATCTCTGTATCTCTCTATCTCTGTCTCTCTCCGTATCTATCTCTGTCTCTCATTCTCTGAATCTGTCTCTCATTCTCTGAATCTGTCTCTCTCTCTTTCTCTCTGTCTCTCTCTGTCTCTCTCTCTCTCTGTATCTATCTCTTGTCTCTCATTCTCTGAATCTGTCACTCTCCCTCTTTGTCGATCTCTCTCTCTCTCTCTCTCTCTCTCTCTCTCTCTCTCTCTCTGTCTCTCTCTGTCTCTCTCTGTATAAATCTCTGTATCTCAATATCTATCTCTGTCTTTCTCTCTCTCTGTCTCTCATTCTCTGAATCTGTCACTCTCTCTCTTTGTCTCTCTCTGTATTAATCTCTGTCTCTCTCAATATATATCTCTGTCTTTCCCTCTCTCTGTCTCTCTCTGTCTCTCTCTGTCTTTCTCTCCCTCTGTCTTTCTCTCCCTCTGTCTCTCTCTCTGTCTCGCTCTCTCTCCATCTCTCTGTATTAATCTCTGTATCGCTCTGTCTCTATCTTTGGCTCTCTCTGTATATATATCTGTCTCTCTCTCTCTGTCTCGCTCGCTCTCTGTCTCTCTCTCTCTCTGTCTCTCTCTGTATCTCTGTCACGCCCTGACAGTAGATTGCTTTGTATGTTTCTAGTTTTAGTTTGGTCAGGGTGTGATGTGGGTGGGTATTCTATGTTGTAGGTCTAGGTTTTCTGTGTTTGGCCTGGTATGGTTCTCAATCAGAGGCAGCTGTCTATCGTTGTCTCTGATTGAGAGCCATATTTGGTAGCCTGTTTTCCCATTTTGAGGTGTGGGTGATTATTTTCTGTTTAGTGTTTTTGTTGCACCTTACAGAACTGTTTGTTTGTGGGTTTGTTGTTTTTGTTCAGTATTCATCTTTATTAAAATTATTATGAATACGTACCACGCTGCACTTTGGTCCTCTTCTCCTTCTCCCAACGACAATCGTTACAATCTCTGTCTCTCTCTCTGTATTAATCTCTGTCTCTCTGTCTCTCTCTGTATTAATCTCTGTCTCTCTCTGTCTCTCTCTGTATTAATCTCTGTCTCTCTCTGTCTCTCTCTGTATTAATCTATGTCTCTCTCTGTATCTCTCTCTGTCTCTCTCTCTGTATTAATCTCTGTCTCTCTCTCTGTATTAATCTCTGTCTCTCTCTGTCTCTCTCTCTGTTTTAATCTCTGTCTCTCTCTGTCTCTCTCTCTGTATTCATCTCTGTCTCTCTCTCTCTGTATTAATCTCTGTCTCTCTCTGTCTCTCTCTCTGTATTAATCTGTCTCTCTCTGTCTCTCTCTCTGTATTAATCTCTGTCTCTCTCTGTCTCTCTCTCTGTATTAATCTCTGTCTCTCTCTGTCTCTCTCTGTATTCATATATGTCTCTCTCTGTCTCTCTCTGTATTAATCTCTGTCTCTCTCTGTATCTCTCTGTATTAATCTCTGTCTTTCTCTCTGTATCTCTCTGTATCTCTCTCTGTATATATATATATCTGTCTCTGTATCTCTCTCTCTATCTCTGTATCTCTCTCTCTCTGTATCTCTGTCTGTATATATACAGTGCCTTGCGAAAGTATTCGGCCCCAATGAACTTTGCGACTTTTTGCCACATTTCAGGCTTCAAACATAAAGATATAAAACTGTATTTTTTTGTGAAGAATCAACAACAAGTGGGACACAATCATGAAGTGGAACGACATTTATTGGATATTTCAAACTTTTTTAACAAATCAAAAACTGAAAAATTGGGCGTGCAAAATTATTCAGCCCCTTTACTTTCAGTGCAGCAAACTCTCTCCAGAAGTTCAGTGAGGATCTCTGAATGATCCAATGTTGACCTAAATGACTAATGATGATAAATACAATCCACCTGTGTGTAATCAAGTCTCCGTATAAATGCACCTGCACTGTGATAGTCTCAGAGGTCCGTTAAAAGCGCAGAGAGCATCATGAAGAACAAGGAACACACCAGGCAGGTCCGAGATACTGATGTGAAGAAGTTTAAAGCCGGATTTGGATACAAAAAGATTTCCCAAGCTTTAAACATTCCAAGGAGCACTGTGCAAGCGATAATATTGAAATGGAAGGAGTATCAGACCACTGCAAATCTACCAAGACCTGGCCGTCCCTCTAAACTTTCAGCTCATACAAGGAGAAGACTGATCAGAGATGCAGCCAAGAGGCCCATGATCACTCTGGATGAACTGCAGAGATCTACAGCTGAGGTGGGAGACTCAGTCCATAGGACGACAACAGTCGTATATTGCACAAATCTGGCCTTTATGGAAGAGTGGCAAGAAGAAAGCCATTTCTTAAAGATATCCATAAAAAGTGTTGTTTAAAGTTTGCCACAAGCCACCTGGGAGACACACCAAACATGTGGAAGAAGGTGCTCTGGTCAGATGAAACCAAAATGGAACTTTTTGGCAACAATGCAAAACGTTATGTTTGGCGTAAAAGCAACACAGCTGAACACACCATCCCCACTGTCAAACATTGTGGTGGCAGCATCATGGTTTGGGCCTGCTTTTCTTCAGCAGGGACAGGGAAGATGGTTAAAATTGATGGGAAGATGGATGGAGCCAAATACAGGACCATTCTGGAAGAAAACCTGATGGAGTCTGCAAAAGACCTGAGACTGGGATGGAGATTTGTCTTCCAACAAGACGATGATCCAAAACATAAAGCAAAATCTACAATGGAATGGTTCAAAAATAAACATATCCAGGTGTTAGAATGGACAAGTCAAAGTCCAGACCTGAATCCAATCGAGAATCTGTGGAAAGAACTGAAAACTGCTGTTCACAAATGCTCTCCATCCAACCTCACTGAGCTCGAGCTGTTTTGCAAGGAGGAATGGGAAAACATTTCAGTCTCTCGATGTGCAAAACTGATAGAGACATACCCCAAGCGACTTTCAGCTGTAATCGCAGCAAAAGGTGGCGCTACAAAGTATCAACTTAAGGGGGCTGAATAATTTTGCACGCCCAATTTTTAAGTTTTTGATTTGTTAAAAAAGTTTGAAATATCCAATAAATGTCGTTCCACTTCATGATTGTGTCCCACTTGTTGATTCTTCACAGAAAAATACAGTTTTATATCTTTATGTTTGAAGCCTGAAATGTGGCAAAAGGTCGCAAAGTTCAAGGGGGCCGATTACTTTCGCAAGGCACTGTATCTGTCTCTGTCTCTCTCTGTATCTCTCTGTCTCTCTCTCTGTCTCACTCTGTCTCTCTATATCGCTGTCTCTCTATATCTCTCTCTGTCTCTTTCTGTATACCCACCCACACACACACACACACACACACACACACACACACACACACACACACACACACACACACACACACACACACATGCATGGACACACACACACATACATACACGCACACACCTTTCCTCTCTTCTCCTCTGTAATATTCTACTTTTCCTCTCTTCTCCTCTGTAATATTCTACCTTTCCTCTCTTCTCCTCTGTAATATTCTACTTTTCCTCTCTTCTCTGTAATATTCTACCTTTCCTCTCTTCTCCTCTGTAATATTCTACCTTTCCTCTCTTCTCCTCCACTTTCCTCTGTAATATTCTAACTTTCCTCTCTTCTCTGCATCACAGCTCTATCTCTCTCTGCTTTTCCATATCAATATTTTAGCTGCTGCTTTAATGTGCATTTAATGACAGCAATCTCCAGTTGAACACTCCTCCCCTCTGTTCCTCTGAAATGGACACTAGGAGAGAAGGATGAAAGGATGGAGAGAGAGAGCGAGAAAGAAAGAAATAAAGAGAGAAAGAGAAAGCGAGAGTGAGAGAGAGAGAGAGGTCACTGTGTCCCTATGCCAGTAGCATTACAAAGTAGGTCAGCCAGGAGGGGGATGACAGAGAGAGGGAGAGAGAGAGAGAGAGATAGAGAGAGAGAGAGAGAGAGAGAGAGAGAGAGAGAGGGGACATTGAGTGAAGTGACTGTTAGAGTTACCTGTGTGTTTCCAGGTAGTAGGGGTTTAAATACAGCAGGTGGCATTTACCCTGATCCTCTTAATGATGTTTAAAATGCCAGGTTCTTGGAAACAGTCGTGTGTGTGTCTGTGTGTTTTAGCCAGAGACAGAATCACATGGCCGTAGTTGTGTTAATGAAGACTTCAGACACTTACCACACTAAGCCATCAACCTTATGCTCTAACACTGTATAATCATACAGATTTAACTCAGGCCTGGAGTGTGTGTGTGTGTGTATGTGTGTGTCTGTGTGTCGCAAAAAGCATGGATAGATGGAGAGAAAAAATACAAAATGAGAAAAATATACATGGTTGTACATGTGAACACTCATAGCAGAAGAGTAATCTGTGTGAGTGTCTGTGGCAGAGGGTTAAACTCGTCCTTCTGAAGTGTTCCCACAGATATTAATCACCCTGTTCTGGAATAAAGGATCCTGGTATAAATCACCACCTGACCCCTCTCTCTGTCTCTCTCTGTCTCTCTGACTCTGTCTCTGTTTCTCTCTGTCTGTCTCTCTTGGTATGGGAATCATATGTTTACATTGCCAAAGCAAGTATAACAATATAAAATGAACAGTAAACATTACATTCACAAAAGTTCCAAAGGAATAGTGTTGTAACGATGTGTGTTGTACACAGTGTTGTAACGATGTGCAAATAGTTAAAGTACAAAAGGGAAAATAAATAAACATAAATATGGGTTGTATTTACAATGTTGTTTGTTCTTCACTGGTTGCCCTTTTCTTGTGGCAACAGGCCACCAATATTGCTGCTGTGATGGCACACTGTGGTATGTCACTCAGGAGATATGGGAGTGAATCAAAATTGGGTTTGTTTTCAAATTCTTTGTGGGTCTGTGTAATATGAGGGAAATATGTGTCTCTAATATGGTCATACATTTGGCCGGAGGTTAGAAAGCGCAGGTCAGTTTCCTTTTACTTTTGGGGGGCGGGTAGCCTAGTGGTTCGAGCATTGAAGCAGTATCTGAAAATTTGCTGACAAGGTAAAAAATCTGTCGTTCTGCCCCTGAACAAGGCAATTAACCCACTGCTCCCTGGTTGGCCATCATTGTAAATAAGAATGTGTTCTTTAACCTCACTAGGGTATGTGGGACGCTAGCGTCCCACCTGGCCTACATCCAGTGAGATTGCAGAGCACCAAATTCAAATACAAAAATACTCATTATAAAAATTCAGAAAACAAAACATATTTTACATAGGTTTAAATATTAACTTCTTGTGAATCCAACCACGGTGTCAGATTTTTAAAATGCTTTACGGCGAAAGCATACCTTACAATTATTTGAGAACATAGAAACAGTAACCAGCCAGGTCATAAATAGCCACAGTGTCCGATTTCAAAAAGGCTTTACGAAGAAAGCACACCAAATGATTATGTTAGGTCAGCACCTAGTCACAGAAAAACACAGCCATTTTTCCAGCCAAAGAAAGGAGTCACAAAAAGCAGAAATAGAGATAAAATTCATCACTTTGATGATCTTCATCAGATGACACTCATAGGAATTAATGTTACACAATACATGTATGTTTTGTTCGATAAAGTTCATATTTGTACCCAAAAATCTCAGTTTACATTGGCGCGTTATGTTCAGTAGTTCCAAAACATCAGGTGATTTTGCGGTGAGCCAATTATCAGAAATACTCATAATAAACATTGCTAAAAGATACAAGTGTTGGAATTTTAGATCCACCTCTTAGAACTACCCCTCCCGGATCTGGGAGAATTGTCATCAACTGACACTAATTAGCATAACACAACGGACAAAAAATATTACTAGAAAATATTCATATTCATGAAATCACAAGTGAAATATAGCGAAACACAGCTTAGCCTTTTGTTAATCACCCTGTCATCTCAGATTTTGAAATGATGCTTTATAGCCAAAGCAAGACAAGCATTTGTGTAAGTTTATCGATAGCCTAGAATAGCATTATGTCCAGCTAGCAGTAGGCAACTTGGTCACAAAAATCAGAAAAGCAATCAAATTAAATTGTTTACCTTTGATGAGCTTCAGATGTTTTCACTCACGAGACACCCTGTTAGACCGCAAATGTTCATTTTGTCCCATACAGATTATTTTTATAGCCGAAATACCTCCGTTTGTACTTCACGTTTGGTTGAGAAATCCACCGGAAACTGCCGTCATGACAACGCTGAAAAATATTCAAAATTAGATCCATAATATTGACAGAAACATGGCAAACGTTTTTTATAATCAATCCTCAAGGTGTTTTTCAAATATCTATTCAATAATATATCCACCGGGACAGTTGGCTTCCCAGTAGGAGCGAGAGGCACAATGGCCGCCTTTGTCTATTACGCACAAATCACTCTGAGAGCCACCAGCTGACCACTGACACAATGTTGTCGTTCACGCTCATTTTTCAAAATAAAAGCCTGAAACTATGTCTTGTGACACCAGACACATCAGGGAAGCCATAGAAAAAGGAATCTGGTTGATATCCCATTCACTGCTCAATAGGGACGCATAGGAACGCAGAGCTTTCTAAATAAGAGTCCCTTCCTGATTGGATTTTTCTCAGGCTTTCACCTGCAATATCAGTTCTGTTATACTCACAGACAATATTTTTACAGTTTTGGAAACTTTCGAGTGTTTTCTATCCTAAGCTGTCAATTACAGTGGGGCAAAAAATTATTTAGTCAGCCACCAATAGTGCAAGTTCTCCCACGTAAAAAGATGAGAGAGGCCTGTAATTTTCATCATAGGTACACTTCAACTATGACAGACAAAATGAGGGGAAAAAATTCAGAAAATCACATTCTAGGATTTTTAATGAATTTATTTGCAAGAGAGAGAGAGAGAGAGAGAGAGAGAGAGAGAGGGAGAGGGAGAGGGAGAGCAAGAGAGAGGGAGAGGGAGAGCGAGGGAGATGGAGAGAAAGAGGGAGAGGGAAAGAGAGAGGGAGAGCAAGAGAGAGGGAGAGGGAGAGAGAGAGAGAGAGAGAGGGAAAGAGAGAGGGAGAGGGAGAGAGAGAGAGGGAGAGGGAGAGAGAGAGGGAGAGAGAGAGGGAGAGGGAAAGAGAGAGGGAGATCAAGAGAGAGAGAGCAAGAGGGAGGGAGGGAGGGAGGGAGGGAGTGAGGTAGTGAGGGAGGGAGGGAGGGAGGGAGGGAGGGAGGGAGGGAGGGAGGGAGGGAGGGAGGGAGGGAGGGAGGGAGGGAGGGAGGGAGGGAGGGAGGGAGGGAAGGGAGGGAGGGAGGGAGGGAGGGAGGGAGAGAGAGAGAGAGAGAGAGAGAGAGAGAGCAAGAGAGAGGGAGAGCAAGAGAGAGGGAGAGGGAGAGGGAGAGCAAGAGAGAGTGAGAGAGAGAGACAGGGAGAAGGAGAGCAAGAGAGCAAGAGAGAAGAGAGAGAGAGAGAGGGAGAGCGAGAGAGAGCAAGAGAGAGAGAGGGAGAGAGACAGGGAGAAGGAGAGCAAGAGAGAGAGAGAGAGCAAGAGAGAGAGAGAGAGAATGAGAGAGAGAGAGAGACAGACTGTAATAGATGGTATAGTACAGTAGCAGAGGAGTGAGATATCATGACAGAATAGGTGAACAGGCTCTCCATCCTCCCCTACTTTTACATTTGGAAAATTTGTTGACATGTCCCACACTGCCAGTTAGTGACTTTTGATCTGTACGTGGTTATATCATCATAATGTCATCCCCAAAGGGTAAACAATTCATTAAATCATGGTTCCATCATTGTAATCCCCATAGAGTTAACAGAGCTCATTATACAGTCAGTGATATTGGACTGTTGGGACCATAGGGAAATACTAAGGAGTCATGAAATAAAATGTTCACATTCACTCTGTTGGTAATAATTACAACTTGATTCATAACTGTAAAAGTAGCAGAGATCTTATAGGCCAACACACGTATCACAAACAACTTTATTTTCAATAGCTTTTTTTTATTTTCAAAAACTCATTTTTCAACCAATCCACACATTTCTTATTAACAAACTATAGTTTTGGTAAGTCGGTTAGGACATCTACTTTGTGCATGACACAAGACATTGTTCCAACAATTGTTTACAGACAGATTATTTCACTTATAATAATTCACTGTATCACAATTCCAGTGGATCAGAAGTTTACATACACTAAGTTGACTGTGCCTTTAAACAGCTTGCAAAATTCCAGAAAATGATGTCATGGCTTTAAAAGCTTCTGATAGGCTAATTGACATCATTTGAGTCAATTGGAGGTGTACATGTGGATGTATTTCAAGGCCTACCTTCGAACTCAGTGCCTCTCTGCATGACATCATGGGAAAATCAAAAGAAATCAGCCAAGACCTCAGAAAAAAATGGTAGACCTCCACAAGTCTGGTTCATCCTTGGGAGCAATTTCCAAATGCCTGAAGGTACCACATTCATCTGTACAAACAATAGTGCGCAAGTATAAACATCATGGGACCACACAGCTGTCATACCACTCAGGAAGGAGACGCGTTCTGTCTCCTAGAGATGAACGTACTTTGGTATGAAAAGTGCAAATCAATCTCAAAACAACAGCAAAGGACCTTTTGAAGATGCTGGAGGAAACAGGTTCAAAAGTATATATTTCCACAGTAAAACGAGTCCTATATTGACATAACCTGAAAGGTCGCGCAGCAAGGAAGAAGCCACTGCTCCAAAACCGCCATAAAAAAGCCAGACTACGGTTTGCAACTGCACATGTGGACAAAGATCGTACTTTTGGAGAAATGTCCTCTGGTCTGATGAACCAAAATAGAACTGTTTTGCCATAAAGACCATCATTATGTTTGGAGAAAAAAGGGGAGGCTTGTAAGCCGAAGAACACCATCCCAACCCGTGAAGCACGGGGGTGGCAGCATCATGTTGTGAGGGTGATTTGCTGCAGGAGGGACTGGTGCACTTCACAAAATAGATGGCATCATGAGGTAGGAAAATTATGTGGATATATTGAAGCAACATCTCAAGACATCAGTCAGGAAGTTAAAGCTTGGTCGCAAATGGGTCTTCCAAATGAACAATGACCCCAAGGATACTTCCAAAGTTGTGTCAAAATGGCTTAAGGACAACAGGGTCAAGGTATTGGAGTGGCCATCACAAAGCCCTGACCTTAATGCTATATCAAATTTGTGGGAAGAACTCAAAAAGCATGTGTGAGCAAGGAGGCCTACAAACCTGACTCAGTTACACCAGCTCTGTCAGAAGGAATGGGCCAAAATTCACCCAACTTATTGTGGGAAGCTTGTGGAAGGCTACCCAAAACGTTTGACCCAAGTTAAACAATTGAATGGCAATGCTACCAAATACTAATTGAGTGTATGTAAATGTCTGACCCACTGGGAATGTGATATAAGAAGTA